>NW_005054423.1:1682669-1797792 GCF_000277835.1 Geospiza fortis
AAAAAAAGAAAGACAATAAGATCCATATGTAACCTTTGGTCTCTAAAAAGAGGAAGATGAGAATACCATTAACAGATAGGTAATAAACAATTACACATACTGTTCTACTTCAGCGCTAAAGAATATCAATTTTAAAAATAAACCAGACTCCTACTAATAGTACTTTTTAACACTCAATTTTTTAAGTGCAGGTCATATTTTAAAACATACATTAATCGATCATTTAGATTTAATCGTTTATTCAATAGAGTTACAGAACATATTAACACTGCATCGTACCTGAGAGAAAGGATTAATACAGTACATATTAAAAGGATTTACTGCTGACTTTAATGTCTTTTGTTTCTCAAATACCAAAAAATAAGTAACTCACTTGTAATCACTCATTTCTTCTTCAGAAGTTAGAATATGTTTTCTCAAGGTCTTCAGCTCTCCGTCTGTGATTTTCTACTGTTCTGTTCTTGGCGAACTGTTTCTGCTATTTGCTCACTTAGCTGCTCTTGAGTTGCTTTCAAGCTGGATTCCATTAGAAGAAGTTTTTCATCTTGACTGGCAAGTTCTTTGCCTGTAAGTTAAAAAAAAAAAGAAAAAAAAAAGAAAGCTTTGCATTTTAAGCTCAAGCAGAGCAATATTTTTGTTTTAAATGCAATGCAGTGCAACCCTCGGTAAGAGCTGGGCAAATACTGTTTTCAGGAGAAGAGCATCATTCCATTCCCAAATCTTGAGAGGAAAATATGTTATAAATCTATTAAGAGCTGGCTTAAGTCTCTTTCATTGTATTACAGTAAACTTAAATAAAGAAACTTGGATTCAATATACTGAAAACATTTAAACTGCTATCAGATCTTACTGTATACATGCACATCCAGTATTTCATTCCTTCTGAAGCAAACACCTATTGCCTTTGTATTTTGCAGTATAAGTCAATCTAGAATTCAAAATCACAGTTTTGAAAATAAAGCAGCTTTTATACCATTTAACAATAGTAACATGTACAATTTAATCTTGAAGTCTTCAATTTCATTATATTTTTTCATGAATTACAGAGCCCATGCATAGTAAAAACCCGTTCTTTTCCAAGGTCATCCAATAGATGGCAATCTTTCCTTAGACCAAAAGAAACCATAGCCGTGCACTGCCAGCTCTCAGAAAAAGTGATTTAAGACAAAGACATTTTTCCTTTGTTCTTTGTTGACCATTTTCCTAAAAGATACATGTACATAGACTTTAATTTAAATATTTAGCCCTTAGTATGTGCACACATGAGTCTGTGTTAGTGTGCAGGTGTATGTGTTCCTGCACAGACATAAATCCACATACATGTATTTGTTTTTATGCTCTTTCATAAATATATGACTTTAGACATATAGACACATGTAGTGCACAGGTCTAGGATACTGTGGAATAAAACTAAGCCTTAAAACAAGTGCTTCACAACAAGCATTTTATAGCACATCGTTCCTTTATTCTGCAGTATTCAAATTATTTTGAAATTTGACAAAAGAAAAATATAAGAAATTGTGAATCTGTTAGTGATAGCAGTTCAATAAATACATATATAAAAGAGGCATTTATGTGATCATAGATTAAAACCCCTGTTTTTAATGTGCCATAATATAATATTAAAGAGTGAAAATACACTCGACTTCAATGAAGTCAGAAAACAGTATTTTCCAGGTTTAGATTGAAAGAATCCCTTAAAGAAAAACATTTGTGCTCTGTTAACATGATTCTGCATTTATTGTCTTTAATGTCTGACAACATTCACCATATGCACAGGATCTAAATTCAACTATCATATCTTCATTTATGAATTCAGAACATTCAGAAGATCAATTTTCTTATATAAGAAATTGCTTTGTTCTTTTCTAATTGACATAACATATCCTGACTTATCACAGAACACAGCAACAGTCACCATTTCCATGAGTAAAAGTGCTGTATATAAACTGTTTAAATTTAAATTTTTGCATCAGAAAGCTACACAGCTAACATTAAGAACTAAATGTTTAACAAGTAGTAGGTATCACCCAGAGTTCATCCTTACTGGATATCAAGCAAATATGAATCTTTGTGAACTAATGAGTTAAACTGTTATTAGTGTCAACACGTGTTTAAAAAAATGTACAGCTTAAAAAACAACGCATAACCGACTTTGCTTTCATATCTAAAAAATGAGCAGTACTGGTAAAGTCAAACATAAGCTGTCATCAGTCAAAAAGAATTATAATATATATATAAAATATATTTTCAGTGCATTTTGGACCCATTTTTGCAATATATTTTTTAATAACTTTAGTGTGGTAGATTGTCTCTCTGGAAATAATATAACTACTTGTTTGAGTAACCTTATTTATCTGTGGGCTCCAAGTATTCGATTGGGTTTTGAAATCACAAGAAGGGTAAATATTTCTCATGTAATATAAATCTCTGCCATTAAAAGTTTTCCAGTTGTTGATCTGTTTAATTGTTTTTCCAGAAGACACTCCTTTATATCAAAAATTAGGTTTATTTTAATTTTAAAACCTATTAAGTTCCTGTCAATTTTGTGAAATAGCACTGTATGTATTATCCTGAAGCAGATCCTTAACAGTGCTTTAGAAGTTCTTAGAAGTAGTTTAGAGCTGTGATCTGTTGTGCGGAGACAGAACAATCTTCACAAATTTATTTTATTTATATCTGCTTTGCTTTGTAAACAGATCCAACAACGTATTTTTTGTAATTGCATAGCTATTTAAACATACACAAGGTGATTTAATCGCTACTTTTAATAATCAGGTTCAACTCACAATGTGTCCTGGTAAAAAAGGGTTAAATTATTTTAAGTTTACCTATGCCTTGGACTTGAGCCTTGGTTGATCCCAAGCCAGAGGCGCTAGCAGCTGCATGCTTTATTTACAATCCCTTTGTCAGACTTACAACTGCCCCAGGCTATAACATAGTGTACCTAATGTTCAAACTGGCAGGTAATCTTATGTCAAACATACTTCTTTGATTTAAAGTGATCAATAGATTCTTGTAAAGAGGTAATTTCTCTGATGTTTCCACCTTGCCTTTCTTACAGGTGATTCACACAAAAGCCTGCTTATATGATGTACGAACAATAACCAGAAAGCTATAATCATGTTTTTTCAGATGTTTCCGGTGCACAACGATTTTGGATCAATACCCTGTGTAATACAATTATCTGCAATGATCTGGTTGTATTGAAAAAGAATTTGCAGCAGACCTCTAGGGGGTTTTATCCAGAAACACGTATCTGGCAATGTTGTGAATAGTGGAAGAGAAAATTAAGGGGTTGACACAGGCTGTCTATTATGTTCCAAATGACTTCATTAATATTTTATTTGGTAAAAGTAGTATATTTCAAGCTCTACTATACTGTGACTTCAAAATATTAATAATGCAATTTCCTTGTTGCATTTGCTTACTTTTGAAAACTAGTTCTAGCACATGTTACTGTGAAAACCAAAAGTATCAACCAAAAATTTTTTAAAGCAGTTTATTGCCCATAATGAAATGATTCCTTGTTTTTCCATCTTGTTTTGCTTCTGTGTAAACTACTCTCCTGAAAAAAAATACCCCATGCATCAATGCACTATTGCTAAAGTTGTTAACTTATCTATACTGGGATTAATCATAACAGTTTTAAAAGTCACCTAAAATATTAGGAATTATATCAAACTTGTTACGTTTTAATTGCATTTTCCATTGCCAATGACTGAACAGGTGTTCTGGCACAGAAATAGATGTTTCACCAAATCAATACAAGGATTATAGGACAGAAATAGAACTACTGAAAAAAGAACCGGTTGTGTTTGTTTTGTTTTGATGAAGTCACAGTCTGTATCTGTAAATTTACCCTAGAGCTGAACAGGGAACCTTTTATATTCATTTGATTGCAACAATCATATGCCCATATTGAAAATTCTATTCCATTAGACTGTACAAAATTCATATTTCTGTAATATTACTATTTTTGTACATTATTACCTGTCTTTCTGTGCTGCTTATGCACACCCTGCAGTTACTGATTTAGCTGCTGAATCTCAGTTCTCAGTATGGTGGTTGCTGTCTCTGTCTGATTCTTTTCTTTCTGTGTGTCCTGGATACTGGCTTTCAGTTTCTTGACCACACTGTCAAGGTGCTCCACCTCAGCCACTTTTGCTTTGATACCCTCTCTTGCCCGCAGGAAATCGGCTTCCGACTTTCTCACAAGGTCATCTCTTTTGCGTATTGCCTGTGAAGACAAAAGGCATTCCAAGAGGGCCTTTCATGATGTACTTTTTATACTGCATCCTGCTATTTTGAGCTATAGGATACATGAGATTATACAGCACCTCATTAGCAATTGGGTCAAGTACCCACATCTCCTCTAGGATCAAAAAGTTACAAGGACTTTAATTTAGAAAAGTCTGTTGAAGAAAAGATTCAGTATTACAATAAATACATCATTAATCAATACTTATAAGTTCAAAGGCAAGAAGAAATATTCCATCTAATTCTGAGAGAAAAATGGGAAATGCAGTTTGATCTAAATGAATACTTTTTCTTTAAAGAAAAAGGGAAAATGTTTGATGAATAAAAAAAAAGGAGGGGGGTACTTAATCTCTTGGTTCCAACTGCTACAGACCTCTTTCATTTGGCACTCTGGTGAATGCTGTAAGTTGATGTAGCCATAGGGATATCCCAAAGCATAGGGATATCCCAAAGGAAAAAAACTACCCTGCTACCTTTTTTTTCCCTATTTCATTGTTTAAGCATCTTATTTGCGTAAAATTAAACATTATTGGGCTCTGTTTCGTTATTGTTTAAAAATGTTACACACACTTTGGACTTTCGATTTAGGAGAGCCCTTTTCCTTAAAACACAGTGCCATGATTTTAATTTTTATCTGCACAGTTGTTAAGTACATGCTACAAGTTTATAGGTATAAGTTTCATATCAATCACTATTGAGCATTCATGACTGACTGTGCTTTATTGGCTTGATGCCACACCTTGATTCTCTATCATGCTCCATCATGCTTCTTTTAATCTGAATATTTAGTACTCTTTCATGTCTTAATTACAGCAAATTGCGCACAGTTGGCACCATTTCTTGAAATTAATCCCAGAGTACTTTGTTTCTGTCAAGCACAGTCAAAGCCTTAGAGAATAATAGTAAATGTTATTGCAGATCTAAATTTAAATGACTGTCTATGTATTTAACTTAAGCCTTTAATTATTCGTGCTGTACTGTTTTTGGTTCAAATGTTAAATATTCCTTATTGAGAATGTAAAATTGTTTCAGACAGCTTGAAACCAGTGATGCTAACATGACAACAATTATTTGTATTAACATATTTTTTCAGGTGTGCAAAATGTAATAGACAGGGTACAATATCCTGCTGCAGTAATATGTTTCTATTTCTTTCTGTTTATTTGGTAAACAATGAAAAGGTTCTAATTACAGGGGAAAGATTGTTTGGAAGGTAATTCCCTTCTGTTGTTCTTTTTGTTTAACAAAAGATTAGAAATTAAACAATCAGCACTAGTTCCTCATTAGTTGATTTCAAAGCTCTCTGCAGATGTCTTATACCTTGTACATCTCTTTCATAAACCAAATAGAAAATTAAGGGCTTGTTAATTTTTATTGTTTTGAGTATACTATTAAAAAAAGCCCCAAACAAAATATTAACAACAGAAACAGAGTATCTTAAATGCTGTCACTGGCAATTGAAGTTATATATTTGGCAAAGTTCCCAAATAAGTAGAAATAATTTCTGCTCATTGTGCATTTATTGATAGAGATATCATGCTATTAATAAAGCCCAAACCTCTCCATCTTATGAACATTTTTTGTGCACGAAACATCCGCAGCGAAAAGTGAAAAGAGTAAATAAAACTTCTATGTACGTTTCATCCAAAGAAAAAGTATGACAAGATAGATTTCTGACACTGAAAATGTATATGAATGGGTTTTATAGTTAAAACTGGCAAATAGAGTTATAAAAATACCTGCAAACATAATGGAAGAAGTCATGTTACTGTACTAATTTTATTTTTATCAGTATGCATTTTGTTAGCATTGCTATCACAAACTCTAACATATCTTGAATTTAGAGACAAAACCCGAGATATATGTACTTACAAAATTAGTGATAAAGTATTTTTTCCGAAGAATTCATAACAAATGTGTATAAGGTAGTGCATGCCCGGCTTCTTCACATTTGCAATGTGATTTCTGAAGAGAGAGCTCTTTTGCTCATTCTCATAGCAAAAGCATACCTGATCATTTTGACAATAAATTCCTGGCATCTCTAAGGTCTCTTTCAAGCTGTGTTATCTGCTGTTCTAGCTGAGCAAGTTCCACTTTGTGTTTCTGCTGGGAAGCTATTACATCCAGATGCAGCGACTGCAAGGTCTTGTCTAGTTTTTCAATTTCAAGAACAGACATTTTTTTTATTTTGGTCAAGTATATTAGCAACTTCAGCTTTTTGTTCCTGTATGATCTACTCACATTCTTCAACTCTAGAGGATTTTTCATTGTATTGATTTTTCAACATCACAAGCTCATGTTTTATATTAGAAATTATTGTGCATTATACCAGATGTCCTGAGTCAGTTATCTATCATTTAACAAATATAAATTATAGCTCCATTTCCAGATTTCAAATGTTGAACATGTCTCTACCTTTGATTTGTATTTTATTTTCAGTGAACAGAATATTTGGAAAGATTTATTAAATTTATATGTAAAAGAAATTTCTCATTTGTAATCCTAAAAAGCAGATTTATCTCTTCATTTTCTGCAAAGACACAATTAGATAATGGTACTATTATTCTGACTCCAAAAAGTCTATATAACTACTTGATTAATTTTATTTAATTCTGGTTGGGTTAATTAATTTCAGTGATTATGCAATGTATTTACTTATCTTTTTGAAAAAATCCAAGCGCATAAATTTTACATGAAATATCCACTGTTGGATTGGTATCTGCCAAATCAGACTGCAGTTGAAATGCAACATTCTCCTTCTCAGAAATCTTTTAAAAGTACAGGGTATATTCTGATATATACAATACATAAGATAAACCATGAATTGAATATGGTTAAAAATCACAATGCTTACTTCTGGTTTAAAAAAGAAAACTAAATAAATTGCCTTTTGAAGATAGTCCTCAAGCCTTTGAATTTTTAGGCATATTGTTTATAGTATTCTTTGAGCATGACTGTTTCTTAGGGCTTTTTTTATGACCCCTCTGTGATAAAGACAGATCTTCAGTCAGCTGGTCAATCATTTTCAAACATCTGGTGTTACTAGGTGAGTTCAGTTACCAGTATGTCAAGTGTTGCTCACTTTTACTTGTTTGGTAATTAAAAGTATGTCCAGTCATATAATAGCAAAACATACATAAGCACAGTTGTGGTTATTTCATTCTTGCTCCTAATCCAACTCCAGTTACTATAAACGTAAATAAGACTTTGAATGTCCCAGATGTGAGCTCCTTAAATAATAATTTTATATTTCTAAATCTAAAGTGATTAAATATTTAGAATAACTCGTTTTATTATCCTATATTTGTCTCCAATATGTGTATTTTGTTTCATTATTTAGTAAATATAATAGGGAAAATATTAACCAAATCTGTAAATGCTATATCTTTGCTAAAACTTTTGCCATTTCACAGTTTCGTAATTAAGATTGAGTTCTTGCTAAAAAGGGCAAAACTCAACTAGCCATCAAATTAGCTATCCCAGAGGGCTGATTTGTATGCAATTTAGATAAGAAAACAAGTTTAAAGACAACCAGAAATTACTCTAAGACTGTTTTGCTGAATTTAACTGTTGATTTTTTGGACAAAGGATGGATATAATTTCTATGACTTCCCTGGATTTTGTCTTTCAACCTGGGATCACAATGCTACAGAGTTTCTTAAAGTTCAAAATTACCTCAGCTGTTTTCTAGGTAACAGTTTGGCTATTTATTTAAAAGCCTGTGTCACAAGCATCCCTCATCATGTAATTTTGAGATAGAGGAAAACAGACACAAAGACAGACACAAAGACGGAGAGAGAAGTTTCAAGTTATTTGGCCATTTCTTTGAGATGTCATTTCTTTGAGTTCTTTTGAAATCTAACTCACTGAATTCCCTTTGTTCAAAGCAAACAGAGAGCTACGTGACAGAGAGTTTTAAAAAAATAAATTTTAAGGCTAATTCCCATTTATTGTTTATTCTTCAGAAGTGAAAACGTGTTAGGATCTAAGACAGCATGTGGTATTCATTTAGCCCTTAAGGTAGTTTGAACTTGCTTTCTGTAGCCTTAAAAAAAAGCGCAAAACCTGCTCATGAGTATTCAAAAGATGCCCAGTTATTCCAAAAAATATAAAATATGATTCTTCATACTCAAGATCATAAATAAATATTTTAAGGTAAGAATGGCAATTCTATCTGTTCTATACAAAGCAATTAATTTCCTCAAGTATTTATTTTCTCCTATAGCTTTTCTTTTAGGTAATGTTTATTATTTAAAAACACATGTAATTTAGAACTAAACAATTCAGGTGCATGAAAAATCTACTTTAGAATCTGGTAGGCTTGTTCAACATCAGTAACACACACTGTTAAAAAAAAAGCTTAATTTCTGATATGAATTTTTCTAGCTTTCTCTCTTCAACATCCTTGAAACTCATTGCTTTCTGCTTCATTAAGAGGGCCTCTAGCACTAATTTTCTACTTCTATAGTTGCTTGACATTGTGCAAAAATAAACTCTTCTGATATTTCTACAAAGATTAATGTCACCAGATTTTTCTTGTGTCTCTCAATAAGTTAGTTCTCAGGCTTCAGATATTTCCAATAACTCTTCTGAAACCATGAACATTTGCTGTACTATTCTTCAAAGTATCAGACAATCAATAAATAAACAATATTGAAGTAACAGCATCCTCTGTCTTCATACAAAAGCTGGTAATGTCTCTGTAATTGTATTAAAATTTGCCATAGTTATAGATGAAAAATCATGCCAAGACTGTGTCCCAACAATTAAATACTAATTGCATAAAATCCAGCATACTTTCTTTCTACTATAATTTTGTAAAATTCACATCTCAAGGATGATATTTTTGAGATCTCAACAAAAACTCAGCCAAGAAAAAAAACCTAAAAATTCTCATTTAGCACTTCGGCATTTTTATTCCATGTACACAATATAACAGCAATAATCTTGTCTTCTTCCAGACCACTGACAATGTACAAAAGGGGTCCCTCTGAAAATTCACTAATGCTCCATTAGATTACATTTACAAGTTTATCATCTTCAATTTTTCAGGTCATTGTTACTGTATTTGATGTATCCTACTGTGACTGTGCATAGTCAAAATAAAGGCCGTATTGAAGGGCTGAAAAATTTTTCGGTCTCTCTCATTTGTAGTTCTTTTAATGTGTGGTAATAAATCCTTCCCTTCCCCCCCAATCTGCCAAGGCAGTTTATGAAGCAGATATTCTGCTTCATAGTTCCCTCACACAGATGCTTCCTTCCTGCTTACCAGAAGTACGAAAAACTTTGTCCCAGTGGATGGACAAGGAGTTGTAACACAATTAATGGTGATGATCCATGAATGTATTTCTGATAGCTGTTCAGTGATGATCTGACAAGGTGTCAGATGCTTGACAAGATGTCAAACACCCTTCCTGAACCAAATGCTCTTATCTGGATGGTATTTCAGTAAACTCGATTTTGACAGAAAACACAAAATAAAGTTTGGATTGTATATGGAAGATGATCCAGCTGAAGAATCCCCCTGCATTTTTTTTCTACTTTTGATAGCTCCAAGTAATCTCCTTGACCTGGTTTATCCTGTGGTTGAAGAAACAGCAGTGTCTGAAAAACACATGGAAGAAACTCTAGGAAAAAAATCTGCAGGAGACATGAAGGAGCCTTGCCTAGGGCATAACCACCGCCTGGCTACTCAGAAAACCACAGCCTTATTCAGCTGCTTTTCAGACATAAACCAAATATATTTTAACACTTGCAGCTATCTGCATAGTGATGGATCTTATCCTCCTCCTCAATTAGCAAGAGAACATCAGAATTCCGTTTTTTTCCCCTTAAATTAATCATATTTTCAGAATCTTATTTTTTTCTTCTGTATATTTAACCTTATTTATCAGTTCTTTGTAGTCTCCTTTCTCTCATCAATAATTTCAATGCTTTTCTAGCCAATCTCTAACCAAGGTGCCTTCCAAAATAATGTCATTTTTTATTTTAAAGCTGTGAATTTGGTACACGCAGTACAGTTTGATTTAAAAGTTCTCACTTATTCTTTACTGTACTGGCCAGCCTCTAGCCCTGGTGAATCCAGCGACTAGATTGAAAACAGCAGGACAGGAAGTGATTTTGGTTTCTAAAATGACTACAACAAATACATAATAAATAATTATGTGTTAAATGTGGTTTATGCTCTACGCACAAACAAAACAAAAGGTAGAGAGGATTTGCAGTATTTTAGTTTTAGATATCTTAGGGAAAAAAAAGAAAAGAAAACAAACAAAAAGGTAAATGCTTTTTTCAGATAGCTTCTGCAGGCAAAGTCAAGACAACTATTATCTTGCTTGCTATTGTCTATTGTGTCAGTGCAGCTATGCTTGCTATAAAAGATGTAAATGTGATAAAGCCTTAGTTTTCCACCCAATCTACTAAACACTAAAAAAAAAAGAAAAATTAGGGTAGTATAAAACTAAAAAACCCAGATTAATTTTTATCTGATGTGTACTGAACTAGAACTATACTATTTATTCAAATTATCGTCCAGTAGTTTATAAATTAATAAGATAGAAATATTAGATATGAATTCTGTATATATGAGACTTCAATTAGTTGGGGGTTTTTTTCACATTCTAATGGTTAATCTGAGGTTTATTCTAATGGTTTATCTGAAGCTGAGTAACAACCTCGTACTTGTAGGAGTCTAATGTTTTGGAATTATTGCAACAAGATAATGGCAGCATTGGAAAATTGTGCTCCAGGTAATAATATTAGCTCTAATGCAAAAGTTTTCTAAGAAATTCTGATTTTTTTTTCAGAGTATTTAATAAGAATCTTCCATCAAACAGGATTTATCATAAATTTGGCGTAGGGATTTCTGTTATGTCAATGCTTTGAAGAACTTTTACAAAGGTCTTGTTAAACATGTTCATTAAGAATCTGGATAATGGGGCAGAATGTACTCCCTGTAATTTTGCTTATAACAAAACAGCAAGAAGTGTCTGATACATTAGAGGGGCATGATGCAATTTGGAGGCATCTTGGCAGTCTGGAGAAATGGGCTAAAAAGGACACCATGAAGTTCAACCAGGGGAAGTACAAAGTCTGTCACCAAAGGAGAAATAACCTCATTTTCCAATTTACACTAGAGGGTGAACATCTGGAAACCAGTTTTGCAGAAAACACCCTGGAGTTGCTAGTGAAAACCAGCTGAATATGAGCCAACAGTGTGTCCTTGCTGCAAGAAAGGGGAATGTTGTCCTCATCTGCACTAGGCAAGGGATTGCCAGCAGGTTGATGTAGGGGGTCCTTCCCTTTTAAATCAGTGCTGGTGAGGCCACACCTGGAATTCTCTGTCCTGGGCTCCCCACTGAAAAAGAGCCACGGACATACGAGAGTGAGATAACAAAGGGCCACAAATATGATTTAGTCCCATGAGCAGGGACTGTTCAGCCCAGAGAAGGGAAGGCTCAGGAGGTTCTTATCAAGACCCGTGAATACCTGGAAGTGTAAAGAGACTCTTCTCAGTAGTGTTCAGTGACAGGACCAGAGACAAGGGGCACAGAGTGAAACACAAGAGGTTCCCTCTGAGCACCAGAATATTTTTTTCACTCTAAGCACTGGCACAGGTTGCCAAGGAATGTTGTAGAGTCTCCATCCTTGGAGATATTCAAAAGTTGTCTGGACATGGTCCTGGGTGACTGCTTCTAGGCAATCATATTTGAGCAGAGGTGTTGAACCAGATGAACTTTGGAGGTCTCTTCCAACATCAACCATTCTGTTCTTCCCATATATGATTTATGTAATGCTCTTACATGTTTGATAAAGTTTTCCATTCTTCATAGTGTCCTCAGAAGATTACCCCGAATAGCAGTGAATTCCAATTTCTTAACCTATAGGGCCATGAAATACTAGACTTGAAAGTAATAAACAGTTTTTGACACACTTTGTTAGTGTAGAGCTAAAACTTTTCTATTCTAGGTTTCAGGAGAGGGAAAACTTCTTCAGATTATGTCCTTGCTTCCCACAGAAAACAAGTATGATACAAGGAAGGCAGTTATCTTCAAACCAAGAGCAAGGTCTAACTTATCAGGAAATGAGAATTTAATGTCATGACTCAAGTTGAATTCAATTTAGAAGAGCTCATTATTTAATCACATTAACTAAGAGAATCCAGCTGATGAAGACAGTACTCATACAGAGTATGTAGCTTACTAACATCTTTCACTTGTATGCCTTTGCACCGACTTCCTGTCCACTTTGCACAGAAAACTCACCCCTGACTGTGTGGTGGGCAAATCACATTAAGGACACATACTATTAAAGTGTCTTTATGACCAAACTACATAGCATTTTTTATTAATATGTTTTTCTAAAAGTAAATATCTTTGGGATGACTAAACAGTCTGCCCTTTTAGAAATTTAAGGGAAAGATTCCTGTATATATCAATGTTTCAGTGTACATTATTTGGGAATAAAATAAATTTCAAATTCTACTAATTAAATATCAAAATATGTGTTCAGAATTCTATCCAAAAATATGCATCTAGCCCCAAAAGAAATAACGATTTAGTCTAACCTTCTCTTATAGCTAGCATTTGTTCTTTCTAAGGGCTATGTATTTATATATTTATGTAACCATAGATGTTTTCTTGCCTAATTAAACATTTCACTAAAGTATTTCTTGATTTCTCACCTTTATATGAGTTTTACAATTGTCTTGTCCTTGAATTACACTTATGATAACATGGGACTTTTGTTAGAAGGTAGTAGAACTGCAGGTAGAATCTTTGGTCCAATAGTCATCCATCCTTAAACTTCTTTTTTTTAAGAATAGTAAATAGCTTTTTTAAATATATTATATCCAAGTTTCTTCACATTGCTCAGTGTACAGAAGAACATCTACATTGATAGCAGCTTTATGAGCAAAACTACAAGGAAAGAGAGCAGGCACGAAAAAATAAACTCTGTTCTGTTTTCATAAGCTAGTTTGGAGAGGCAGGGAGAGATCTTTTGACAATTAAACAGTTTACTACCATGAGGTGATAGGTGCTCTGTTAGAACAACAGTCCATTTAGGACCTTGTTCTCAGCAAAAATTTGATCCTTACTCTATGAGAGGTGTGTTGTTCTAAACACTGTGCCTAATTGCAATCCCATGTCAGTTAATTAAAAAACCCACCATGCCTCTGGCTCAGAACCAAAGCTCTCAAGGCAAGATCAATGGACTTGCAATATCAGCTGTGTTGACAACACCTATGAGGATTTCAATTTAAGAATAAGAAGACATTCATCCTTTTTCAAGTGTGTCAGTGTAAGTTCCACTCACTCTGATTGTCCAGAACTATTGTATACAAACTGCAGAACTGAGAAATGTCATTAATGATAGTAAGCTGCAGAAGTTAGCACTGTTTTCCAAGTGTCTGCTCTGCCTAGTGTAAATTCACAGTAGCAGACAAATATGAAAAGGTTGCTACAACCAGCATTTCTGTGCACTGGCAGAGAGAGTACTCAGGGAGCGCTCACCCCAGCAGGTAGTAGTCATGTCCAGACATGGTATCCCAGCAAAAGGTTGGAGAAGAGATACCCATGAAATTATGTTTTCCTGTGTACTTATGATTTGCTACATATTGCTTATTTCAAGCTTTCTCACACACCTTTTTTTGCTGCGTATTAAGGTTTCTTTATTTTTTTAAAGAATGAAAATATATAGGAGTCTTAAGAAATAAAAAAAAATCTATGTCAACTGTTTGTGCTCTAAAAGCTCTTGCTGAAAGTTTGAATCTGTCATAGGTTCTCAGTCTTCCCTATTTGGGCTCTTATTAGACTAGGACATCATTTTTCTGGATAAAACCTGCAACAGATGCACATCAGTATCCATGCCATGTATGCCTCAGTATAATTTTCAACTTTATTGGCAGGACATCTGGTTTGAACAGTTGAATAAACACCAGTAAGCAAACCCTGTCACACCCTAAGCTATTTCCCTGCTTTTAAGACATTACAGAAGGTGCCAAAACAATGTGTAAGGAACAATAATGATGCCATCAGCCATTTCCAAGTAAGGACACTGTAGACATTAAATTGTTACTATCTTCATTTTAATGCATAGCATGGCAGCATTGGTTTCAGACCAACTTTTGGTTCAAATGTCATTAGGCTGCATGTATATATACTTGAAACACATTGGAAATTACTTGAAACACATTGGAAATTACATAACAATTTGGAAGGAAGTTCCACCTAAAATAGAGAAGGCTTTCTTAGCCCTGAACCTCTGAGCCCTTTCTATGATAAGTATAATTTTTATATGAACCCATCATAATATCTTTATATGAAAAAAACCCCATAGAATCATAGAGCTATAGAATGTTTGAGTTGGAAGTGACCTCAAAGATAATCTAGTTCCAAATCTCCTACCATTGGCAGGGACAACTTTCACTAGACTGGTTGCTCAAAGTCCCATTCAAACAGGCCTTGAATACTTCTAGGGATGGGGCATCCACAGCCTCCCTGGGAAACCTTTTCTAGCATCTCACCACCCTCAAAGTAATTAATTTCTTCCTAATATCTAATCTTATAATTCTAATATTCCTAAAAATGTAATCTAAACAATCCTCTTTCAGCATTTAGTTGTGGGTTTTTTCAGCCTTTCTCACATCAGTAAATGCTCTTGTAAAGAGTACCTCTCTAGCTCTCTTCTAGGTGAATGTATGTTGTACATAAAGACAAATGAAGAATATAATACCAGTTATGTATGAATCTGTTCATGCTCCAGTTGCGGGTTCACTTGCTTAACTTGATTTAGTTGATCTTCCTGTTCATTGCATTTAACATGCTGCCTATGTATCTAACCAGATTTTTCCCTTTCTGGTCCAGTTTACTGACCTCAACTTTTATAAATATTTAGATAACAAAAATGAAGGCATTTAATTGCTGAGGTTCTCTGGAGCAATGGGTCCACGCTTTCAATATTTTTTTTTACTCCTTAATATCTATTCACTGTGACTCAAGCATTTTTTAAGATAAAACAAGTATCTGGAACCTATAAAATGTCTCTATTTAAAAACATTTAAGTTTTTCATCCATATCTTTAGGCTGGAAATGTTCTTACAAAAAGAAATGTTGATATTAAGAATGTCTCTGTGGCTTCCATTTGCTTAAAAACCAAAAGCTTATTCCTAGAGCACCTTGAGATATTTTAGAAATTACGGTGAAGTTAATGATGAAATGATTGTATTTTAATTGAAATGTACACAGTTTAATTAAAATTAATGAAAGATAATAAATGAAAAGAGAAACTAAATAATATTCTATTAAATAGCAAATGAACTAACATACTTCTTTGATAAAATTCACCAAAAGTGGTTACATCTTTTACTTGTTGAATCAACAGACAATCTGAGTGTCAATCTGTTCTACACTGAGCTTGATGGCCAAATTCTAACTGATATAAGCTAAAGCCAGGATTTCCTATGAACAATTAAAGTATACAATGGTCAGACAGGAAAGACAGGGAAAGGGAAAGCAACTACCCAAAAGCAAAGGACAGCCCAAACCACCTTTTTGTTTGATTTTACTGTCAGATTAAAATTTCATGTCTAATAGTACTGAATTGTTCAACTGACAACCTAGGAAACATGTCAGCATAAGAAGGTAAATACAATGATGTTTAAGAGCTTAGCATGATGTCTGGATAAAATTTGAAAACACAGAAAATAAATTAAGACAATTGTTATAGAGTCTAAGAAAAATTACCTTCTATTCTTGTACTTTGTACTACATATTTAAGTCTTCTACTGCTTGAAAGATAGTGATAGATATTAAGCACAGCCTTCTTCTGCAAAAATTACTGACAGTGAAATACAGATATTGCCTGTTTTGAAATGACATTGCTGTTTCACTATATATTCACAGCCAGATCAATCATTTCAGGACAGTCAATATGGACAGATACATGACCAGCTTGATTTCCTCATGAGAAAGTTATACTGTTCCCATCACTAACCAGATAATACTTCTAACTTCAGGTGCTTTCAGCAAACTAACCAGATTGAGAGAGCCATTTTTGCACTACTGTAGTGTTTCAATAGGTATAATATAGTAACTCAAAAGAAAATGAGAGGGAAGGAATTGATTTCCATTTTGTCTGATGACCAAATTCTGAGCAAGTTCTGTGATGCAGATTACTACAACTGACTGGAAAAATCCCTCCAGGTGGGTGGTTTTTTGCTTACTTTTATGTATACTGGACCAGAATTTTCCTCTGACAAAGAGATGAAAATTAAAATTAATTAGTCTAGAGCCCAGTACATTAGTAGCAAAGGTGTTTCTTCTCTCTACTCCCTTAAAGAATATTAGCTGGTATTAAATAATTTTAAAGGGAAGTTACAGTGGTTGGAAGGAAGCATATTTTAATACTTAGCTGGCATAATTCTGTTCTGTAAAAATGGACATGATTGAAACATGTCACCAACATTTATAACAGCCTTGGCATATCCTACTAAGGAATGAAGCACTGCCAGAGTCTGACATAACTGATATACAGAAATATAGAAACTAAGAAAATAAATATATTCCAAAGAAATTAAATGTTCATCTGACCAATGACAGCTCTGTGCACAAAGGCAGAAGATAATGCTTGAAAAGCAAAAATTATTTCCCTGCAAAGGTAAGTCCTCTTTTGCCTCCTTTCCACAGCTCCTCAAAGAATAAATCAGTAACACTGCGTCTTGACACTGTGTGCTTGAATACTGAAAACAGCCAAAACCATAGAAAAACAAATGTTTGTTTGCTTTCTCTTTCAAAAAATACAAACAGTTATGAAAAAAAAAGATGATAATGAGTTAACACAAATATCTAGAAAAGTACACAAAATAGGACATTGATTATGAGGGGTTTTTTTAACTATGTGGCTAACAGTGTTGAAAGAACTTGTGCTGCCGGCTGGAAATTCTCTCTATATATGCCATGTTCATCAAAACTGTAAAACCTGAAGGAATTCACTAAAGTCTACAAAAAATTTAGCTTTTTCCAAGTATTTCCACAAAGTAGCAGAGATAATCATCACTAAATCTACGATTTCATTATGTAGGCTCAACTTGGTGTTGCCTGCACTTGATAGCCTCACCCAGATCACTGATAAAGGTGTTGAACAGAACTGGCCCCGAGACAGCCCTGGGGAACACCACTCATGACCACCACCAACCAGATGTCATTCCATTCACCACCACTCTCTGGGCCTGGCCATCCATCTGGTTTTGCACCCAGCCAAAAGTGCAGCCATCCACACCATAAGCAGACATTTTCTCCAGAAGAACGCTGTGGGGAATGGTGTCAAAGGCTTTACTAAGACCCAGATATACAACATGCATGGCATTTTCCTTCATCCACTGAGTGGGTCACTTTGTCATAGAAGGAGATCAGGTTTGTCAAGCAGAACCTGCCCATGTCGACCAAGCCTGATGACCTAGTTGTCCTGTGTATACGGTGTGATGGTGCTCAAGATAATCTCCTCCACAACTGAAAGGTCTTTAGTTCTCCAAACCTTCCTTTCATCCTTTCATGGAGATGAGCACCACATTTGCTAGTGTTCCTGTCCACTGGGACCTCCTAGGATAACAAGGAGTGTTGGTAAATGATCGAAAGAGGCTTCTGCCAACTCCCTCAGCACACTTGGGTGGGTCTCAAGGGAAAGCAGTTTTCCAATATTTACTGGCAAATGATAAGACATATGAATTGACATTTCTGTGATTATTTCTGAAATTAAAAAAACTAATTCAGTAATGTCTAGGAAACATGAATAGCGAATATACTTCCAAACACACTTTTTGTGAGATTACTCTAATGACCTGTTTGCTTTAGAGTTACTCTGTTTATTCTCCTGCTATAAAATTAAAATATTTGTGGTTTTAGTTCAAGACCCCCAAAGTTCAACTCTTGAAAGTCATTGCATTGTTGTATTTTAAAGATTTTGTTGGTTACTACTATCCACCAAATTATTTCTGAAAGAATTTTTAGTACTATTTCACTACACGATCACCATAATGATAGTCTTGGTAATTCAATTTTTTTTAAAAAATTTTAAACCTCCTGGAAAAAAAGCCAACAAAATAAATAATAACACAACAAAATAAATTCCAGATTTCAATTTCTTGACATTCTATATTTATATTCTATATAATATAAATATTATATTCTAAATATTTCTATATTTAAAAGAATATTTATATGGCCCTTTCAAAGAAAAATCTAGACATATTTTAGCTATTATAATGCAAAGGTTTTCCCACTTTTAGTACAGTATTGGAAAAAACACAATAATTTACAACTCCCAGCCTAAAAGTTCTTGTGTAAAAGACTGGACACACAATATTTGAGATGCATGAGAGATTTAATTTTCACTATTCAGTCTGACAGAAGTCTGATTTCAAACATCACTTTATGGAAACAAAGAAATTCTACCTTTTTGACTCTCAACTAATACAATATAAATACCAGAATTTTACAAGCAAAGACATCAGAAATTACAAGGTTATTTCCTTCTAAGTCCTTACAATTAATTATTTTTGAGGAGAGATTCATCTGGGAGTTTACCTAATTATAATCCTCTTAAATTCTCCCTTTCAACCTTATTAAAAAGTAGAGCTCATTACCAATACTGAAATGTTCCCTCAGCAATGTCTTAGAGAAAACATCCTAAAGAGTAAAAAAAAATTTAGAAAATTAATTAGTGATGAAAATTTTATATCAGCTTGAATCAGTAAAATCACTTTTTTTTAATGTAAAAATGGGAAATTTGCTGCAATCAAATATGCAATTAAATTATGTGTTGCTTTTTGCTTTCAAACTTGATTTTGAATTGCTATTGAGTGATGAAACAGATGACATTGCCAATGCCCAGTTGGACAGCTGATAGGTGGCAACTCAATAACTTCTGATTGTCTGTTGAGTTCCAAAAATTCATTGTGCTGCATTTGTATTATCCAGTGTGGCTTAATTTAATTCCAAAAATAATCTACTTGCACATTCTTTTTTAGTTCAAGTTTGTATACACACTGACTGAGTGTGTATACACTGGAAAAAAAAAAAAAAAAAAGGAAAAATATTTATATTATTTCGATCAAATCAGATTTAAACTTGTTTATTGATTTATTAAAGATTTAACTGTCAAGCAATGATCTATACATTAGGATATATATCAGCAACACAAGAGATAAACCACAACACTACAAAATGTTATCACATATGTCCAAATGCCTAACACCCTTCCATGAAATGCAAGCTGGGTGCGTCCATGCTGGCCTTCGGGGCATCCATAGGGAGGTCATGTGGCCAGGCCCAGTGAGAGCTCCAAGGGCCACCGGGTCATATCCACTAAGATCATGTCATCCCTGTTGCCTGTTGTGCTCCCTTTTGTCCCCCACATTACAGGTCTCAGAGCTTCTCTTCTCGTATACTTTGTATTTCTTTTCAAGCTCACTCTTCTGTTTCAAAAGTCTCAGAAGTCCCTTGGTTAGCACATAATCCAGCTGATGGTCATCTTTCTCTTCAGAATTATCAGTCTGTGGTGAATAGTCTGACTGTCACACTCACCCATCCTGTAACTCTTTCCTGCCTTTTTCAGTTGCTGTTATCCCAGCATTTTGCCAAGGTTGAGCCATGCAGGCAAACCCAGTAACATGATGTGTCCCCCAGATGCGAAATTTCTTGAACAGCCCACCTGAAACAGATCAGTTTTCAGCTCAACTTGAAAGAATTTGCTGTGATTGCTATTTACACATTGAGGCTGTAATGGTAACAGACAGCAGAACTGAAAATTAAAGACTGAAAAGAAACTGCTTCTGGCACTTGGACAAAAATCAGAATGGAAACTGTCAGAGTTGTATACAAAGAAGCAAGGAGAAGAAAAGGAATGATTAGAAATGAGTGTTACAGTATCTACCAATAACTCATCATTAGTGTTTTTTTTTAAGAAATATGGCTACGGCATAATGCTATAGTAATTAAAGGTGTTTTGACCATCATCATAAGAGATAAAGACTGTTTAATTTTTGAGCTGGAAACTGATAGTTAGCTAAGAATTCATGATTATTAAGCTCTAACTTTCAATATGGTCAAAGAAAAAAGAGAATCATAAAGAGTAATAAATATAATTAGTACTTCAAAGAGAGGCACCTCTATAACCTAATGGATAATTACAATATTTGAAAAATGGAAGGAAAAACTGGGGTGGAAAAGCATGGAATTAAGCATACACACAGAGATTACTTAGAAGTCCACAACTAAAAAACCAGCAAAAAGTATGACTTACTCCCTTGGCTGTTATTGTAAAGTGAATTACACTGTTAAGAAATATAATATCTAGATAGTCCTTGAGGTTAGCCAACAGTGCCATTCCCAATACCAGAGTCCTCAGGAAAAGATTGACAGGATAAGGTGGAAAACAGATAAAACATTTATACTTTGTACACTCCCTGGTGACTAGCTTGTTTAGTTTCCATAACTAGAAAATTCAGCAGCAAATGCTCATCTGATTCAAGAGCAGGACTAGTACATAGATTTCTGTCCCTAAAAATATGTGAAAACTGACTGCAGGTAAGATGACTCGGAGAGATTTCATGTAAGAGAGGAGTAAAATGATTCTCCCTTCTCAAGTGACAAAAATTAAGACCTAGACCCCTCTCAGGGAGATCAGAGAATGAGAGTGGCTCAGAAAGCACTGTAGGAGGTTGCTCCTTCACTGTAGGAGTCTTAGCTATGTTTTTTAACAAGAGTAAATATTTTTGGACATTATGTAAATTTATGCAATGCTGTCTAGGATGATGAGTAGACAATCTGTATGAGAGTGAAGTGGTGAGAAAGATCAATGAAGTTCATAATAGATGCTGAGCCACTGGCAGGTCAGAAGTGGTAGGAGAGAAACTACAATACAGGCAGGAAAACGGAACAGAGCCTTAACTCCAAATCAACATCTATAAGCCTTTCCCCAGAACAACCTCCAGGAAGCAGAAAATATGAAACACAATACAGCTTGGAAGACTATAGGTTTTTAAAGCTTCTGTGAAAGAATTAAGAGACAAACAGATGTAAGCAATCTAAGTTTTAATAGCAGCAGGTGAAGAGAATGCACAAAAGAATATAGGAATAACAGATCACTAGGAGGCTTGCCAGTGTGTGAGAAGCATAGAACCATTTAAATTGCAAAAGGACCTTAACATCATTGAGTCCAACCATTAACCTAACACTACCAAATCCAGCAAGCTTGTTGTCTCGACAAATCTCAAGTTTTCACACGCACAAAAAATGCACCAGGGAAATCTATGATTCACTGTTCATCCTGCCTCAGTGAACAGTAATCATGACCCATAGGTCTGGTTATGTACTTCACAGGACTCTGGCCATGTTGGACCTCATAGTTATGTAGCTCTGTGAAAAGGAGCAAATGCTTTTGCATGTAACTTCCTAATGTTTTGCTCAAACAGGTCTAAAATAAAACAGAATTTAATGGCATTCCCTTACTCTTAGACAAAATGTGTTATATTTATGTAACACATGCATAGAGTTGATTTTTAATGTATCGTGTGATGTAAATCACACTGGAGCCTACTATTTAATTACATCTTTCTTATCTTTTGTTCAATCCAATCCATCCAGAATGGTCTAAGAGCAAAGTGAAATGACAGACAATGATGAGTAGCTAATATCAACAAACTAATTTAGTGCCTCTACTGTGTTTAAAAAACCCATTTACTACTATGGTTAATGACTTCAAATTGGGGTAACAGTCAAATATGATAAGGAGTATTGTATTCTTCATTCATAAAAAGATGCTTGAATTTTGATAAATATTTAGCAGACTAGAAAACTGTATTCCAAAAAGGAAAAAAGCTGATGTTCAGCTTGTATAGTACAGCTATGACAAACAGAAACTCCCTTTTGGTACACAGTTCTGAATTAAGATAACATCGGAAGATGGAAGCCATTGCTGCTTGTAGATACCACTCTCTCACTCAAGATGATATAGCTTCCTGCTCTTCCAGCTTTTGAAATCACACATGAGACACTGACAGATACATAAAAAAATGCTCTTCAGGGTCAGACCATCAAGTCCAGTTTTCTGTCTCCAACAGTGATAATAGGACAAGCTCTACAGGGAGAATGTACAAGACTGGACACTTTCTACAGTCCATCTCCTTCACCAATGCCTACAATTATTTTGCTAGAGGTGTAAGAGGTAGATCTATGCTGAGTGCTTTTAGTATCTATTTATGGACCAATTGTCCATGTATTAGTCTTAACCCCTTTTTACAAATTGACTGATATTTGCTGCTTCTAAAGTCTTATGGCAGCAAACCCCATAAATTCACTATTGCTTTCCTTTTAACTGTTTTAAACTAGACACACACTTTTTGCACTGAGCAGTTTCTACTTGTGCTGCAGGATTTAATGAATAACAGTTCTGCATGCAGTTTGTGCACTGTTTACAGTTCTGTAAAACACAGTTATAAACCATCACTCCTAAGTTGTCTCTTCTCCAAACTGAAGAGCCAAGCCATTTTAGTCTCCCTTCACAAAGTACATTCTCCATCCCCCTAACCACTTTAGCTGCCCTTACATGTACTTTCTCTAATTCCACTATATTTTCTTACTGCGACCAGAACTGTACGTAGTACAGTCTAACCTACAGTATTAAAAGGTTTTCTTTTATAAAGATTGTTTCAGCAAAGAAGACAAAATCAAAATTTGTTAAAATAAAAAGCATTTTTCCATGCTACCTTTTAGAAATGCTTTACTGTCATGTTTTTCTTTCCATCTTTAGAAATAATCCAAAAAGGCTTTCTTTCCTGAATTGTGATCACTTACACAGGAATTTCTGCGAGACAGATCAAAGTATCTTTGTACTCAAAATCCCAGACCTTGTTTAATTGCTTATTATAAAAAGATGGGATAATGTTAACATCTTCGACTTGCAGCATCTGTTTACTGGAATTAACACATCCCATTGCAGAATGCCTGATGTGATGCTTATGAGGTAAAAAATAAAAATAAAATAAAAAGGAGGAAGACATTTATTTCTCTTTCCTCAAATACCACTCCTGAAATGCTAAGATAAAGATTTAATACTCCTCTGTTAATGAGCTTTCACTACGATGTCCCAGTGAAATTGCTGCCAGTTAATTTAGACAAAATAATTATTCTGTTGGGGCCATTTCCATACTCCACATTATGTAATGTACCACTGAGACAAAGAAGAGAGACAGCAGTTCAGATCTATTACATCAAACTTGGTTTCCTAACCCTGAGGGCTGTTCAGCCACAAGACTAAAGTGTAAAAGAAGAAACTACACCTACACAAACTTAAAAATCTAACATTGAAAAATGGAAAATATTTGGTGAATTCAAACTAAGTCCATTGTTAGCTGCAAGTCATATTTTTTGGCAAGTGAATTATGTCTTTATGCCTCACTCAGTTCTAATGAGTTCCTTCTAGAAGTTTAAACTGCTATGAGAAATGTGGTGAAATGTCTATCTTTTGATAACTTCCAAGCCAAACCAAAAATTTTACAATTAACTAAGGTTTAGAAATGTTCCAACTATATGTAGAGGGAAAGGAATGCCAGAGCAATTGATTTCTTGGCTGCTTAGAGGGAGAAAGAGACAGACTGACGCAAAAGGAATGGAAAAAAAAAAAGAAGAAATCTGGGATGGAGAGAACAAAAAGATCTTTAGCACACTGCCTTGTAAAACCCAAACTACCACCCAGGATTTCTTACGATGCTCAACAATCCTTCTGATTTAGGGGTGAAGCAGTTCTAGATCCCTTTATCACAGGACCAAGTACCACTATATTGATCAATCTGTATAATGTGTCAAAATTCACTATTTATAACATTCCAAAGCTTTACTTGTTGAAAAGTCTTGTTAACTCTAAAGATTCCAGTCCTGCTAAAGTTGTTCAGAGGAGTCAATAAGGCTCTAGCCTGCCTTGTTCATGTGTTTGTTTCTTTAATACTTGAGAATTGTATTGAAAAAAGCTATGATGAAAGAATATCATATTCAACAGTGTGAGGCTAGAAATGCAGCAGCTAGATCTGTTTGTGCAATGTCCCTCTGCCTTTAAGTGTATTTTTTCCTGTCACTGAGTGTCTTCTTCACACTTTTCATGCTTATCCCCTGAGCAGTACAAAACCTTTGCACTGACTTAGTCCATTTGAATGTATGCTTCCTTTCAACATCTTACATAAAATTAAACTGCAAACTAGAAAATAATTCAGATCTGTACATATTTCTCACTAGAGAAAAAACTTCTCACATTTCTGGGTGTTTTAAAGATTTTAAAGAAAAAAATATAAACTTTTAGAAGATTGTATCAATGTATTTTTGGGGCAAAATATTAAAATTGTTACTAGGTGTTTCTAAAATACTTAATTCAGAGGCATACACAGCTCCAGCCTACAAGGGTACATAGGTCAGTGGTACAAATGTTCCCTGTGATGCTGAAACATGCGGTCCTGCAAACTAAATCTCCTTTATTTTTCACCCCAGTAAATTTTATTAGCAGAAGAGCATGAGATCCAGTTTTAAATAAGCTCTTAGGCAAAACTGTAACAAAAAACTTCTGCATTAACAACAGCACACAGAAATGTAAGTTGTGTAAAGTAAAATGTTAAATTCTGAAAGTGTTTAAAATAATCAATTTAAAATAAATAATTGTTTCTATAATATTAGTATCAACAAGAATGTTTAAAAATTACAATTTGTCCTTCTGCTTTTCAATTTAAATGCAATGAGATTTAACGAAGTCATATTTTAGAGTAAAAAAGACTGAAATTTAATATAAAATGGTAACTTTATTTTGTCATTTTATTATTAGAATATTCTGTCACTTCCACTGTCATCTGCCTGACTACTGTCCTACAGTGATTCAGTATCCTATAAAGCTGAATGAATAAAAATAGAAACATCTGCTAGAAAACATGATGATTGATCATAAAGACTAAAGAAACCTAAGAAAGTGAGGAAACACTGAACAAGAATCAGAGAAAGAAACCCAAAATAAGATTTTTTTTCTCTTCTAATGGGCAATATGCTGTATAAAAAATCTATTGAATTAGTTTTTCATTGACTAATGGTAGTGGCTAGTAACAAGAAGATTGGGTCTTCCATCCAACCCTTTCAGATTTAGTATATTCAAGAGCTGATAATAATATTACTTATTTAACATTTGATTCTGCAAGGTGCTAAGCACTATGATCGTCAGTGCACTTGCATTCTTAGGTAATTTTAAGCAGGCAAGTAGCCCACATGAAAGCATCATCATGGCTTTCGTAATCATATGATGAATCACATTATTGAATCCAGACAAGAATGTTCAGAACCTTGTACAATCAAGTTAAGGGCTTTACATGAAGTGAAAAAGGCAATGAAGACACCCTGAAGAGTTTATAACTATCAGTTTAAGGAATATTAATGTTTTTATTCCAAAAAATCCCCCTGAATGTCTGTGAACACATTTTCTTTCATGTATCATCCTCTTCTGTTACTAATTCTTTGGATACTTTACTGCTGTTATATATCTGACTAGCTCTATTTTTTATAGACCCATAAAGAAAGGCAGTTGGGTCTTGCGGGAGTGGGGGGAGAAAAGGGGGAGCAGAGGAGGAGAGGGGATGGTGGTGATAAAATGTAATTCCTCCGAACACCTGCTGAGTTTAATTGCACTACAGCTGCTGCTGATTGTAAGTGGGAAAGGGAGATATAAGGCAGAGGGGGAGGTGGTGGTGTTACTGACTGATTGGCTGTCGTTACATCCAGTTTTATTGTCTTTTTTTACCCTTTCTGTATTATTCTTACAAGTTAAAAGAGTCTCTGAGTCTGAGGGATTAGGGACCTAAACCAAAGAGGAATCTTATGATCTGTGAGCAGAATGAGATGTGGTGTTTCCTGGATGAAGACATCTGAAGAGAGCATATGTGAACCTCAAGAGCAAGACTGATGATCCCAACAGACAAATTGCCACAGTATGCAGCATTCACTAGAATGAAAGGTTTATAGGTGAGATATTTAAAGAGGTCACCACGCCCAGAGTATGTGGGTCTGCAATGAAATAGAAGACAGTGCTTGAGATGAAGGAGCTGTGGTCATTCAAAAGGGATAGCAAACCATGCAGAGAAATTTTCAAGCAGGTTCTCATTCTGCAAGAACTTAAAGATAACAAAGTATGGTGGGTTTGTAGCATCAAGGCACTGTGGAATAAATCCCTGTTCACAAAATTGATAGAAATGAGTACTGAAATCTGGACTGCTGTAATCTGATAATTGCTGGGGACAAACTGCTCTAATGCAGAGAAGCATGATGCACATAGTTGTGATTAAAAGGCTTTATTTTGTAATATGTCAAAGACATGACAGAGCATTACAACTGGGTAACTGCCTAAGAAAACAAAATAAATCAATATTACTCATATCCCCACATTTTGGGTTACTTTGTAAGTTGCTGCAAAACTAAGAAGTGCTAACATTGATGTTAAATGACTTTTGGGAAAGTCTAGAGAGCTGTCATTCGGTGATAATAGATGTGGGAGGAAGAATTTCCTTCAATTTGGAGCCTGAAATACAGGACTCCTAATTTTCAGAATTATAATAGGCAAAACATTAGTTAAACATAGCAGTTGAATTTTTTTGAGAATTTACTTTATATGTATTTTTGACTATATAAATAAAAAACTGACTATGTTTAAAATAAATAATTTTTGGGAAATGTTTACCCAAATAAAAAATCTGTAGATGATTCAACTGCCTATTACACGGAATATGAGCTTAATTATAAGTGTCTGTGAAATAGGGACAGTAAGAAAATGCAAGCTTGGAGAATACAAATGTTTGTGATACATACAGTAAGAACACACATTGACATATGATAGTACTAATTAATCAATTATCCAATTAAAAGGGAAGAGGAAAAAGATGGGATAATGTTTGCCTGGATTAAAAAACTACAAATAATATCTGCAATATCTCCTAGATGAAAAGGGAGCTTGAGCTGGCTTAAATGATCTTGAGCCAGCTTTTCCACCACTTGAAAATTTGACACACAGAAAAGTAAGGTCTTTACATCCTGTTATACAGCAGGAAAAGTCCAGGAGGTAGGAACTACATAGCTGTAAACATTTTGCTCTCTAACATTCATTCTATTTGGTACTTCAATATCTAGCCAACCCTCCTGACAGTGTCAGTATCTCTTCATTTGGCATCATGTATCCAGCTTGTTTAAAGCAGGCTGAGATCTCACTGGTGTTATTGAAGTTTTGCAGTCTGATTGTTTCCTATCTGATGTGCCTTTTAAAAGTTTTCAGAAATGAGTTAATTTGCCAAGTTGGAAGACATCTTTTCATCAATTACTTTGATAGGGTGTGATCTCGACTCTGATTTCACGTACATGTATATGTAGAGCCGCAAAATATTATTAATTAATGAGCTGTCATTCTTTATTGCTGAACCCATCATTGTATTCATTGTTTGCATACCGGTGTCCTGACTGCAAGCTAGGAAGAGACACACAAAATGCAAAACTTTCTATTTGCGTAATGCTAATTAGAATTTTTAAATTTTTTTATATGCTGAACTCACTGATCAAATCCATTGAACAATTTCTATAATTCCATCTTCATTAAGGTTGCCATTCCAAGTACAATTTATCTGCTCTGCTTTGATACTAAAACTAATTAATTAATTTTGAATTAAATTGATTTCTTAACCTACAGATTGACTACTGAGGAAATACAGGAAATGTAAAGAAATCAAACATTTTCATTTGCTACTACAAATATTGAAATTCTGACAGTTCTCAGCTGTTATAACGAATGAAGAAAGAATATTTTTAGTCTGGGAACTATGTGGACTATGGAACAAAGGTTCTATTTTTTAATACAGCTCTCCAGGTTGCAAGCTTCTTGTTGAGACTCTTAACATAGATTGTTTATCTTTCTCTCTCTTTGATCAGTCTAATTAAAAGCCCTCATTACGTCTTGTTTTCAAGAGACATAATAGCATCCCTTTTCATCCCAAATGAAAAGCTTTTTTTTTCATAATGTATTAGTTTTTCATGCTTGCTCCTTACAAAAAAAAAGAAAATCCGAACAACAACCAAAAAAACACACCAAAACCAACAATGACAACAAAACAAACAAACTTCCTCAGACTTTGGAAGTCAAAAGCTTACTGAGGAGCAATCACTATGAAGACCTGAGAAATCCTTTTCCCATGTTGGCAAAAACTCTACTGAGAACTTACTCTCTTAATTGCTAAAACAGATTAACAAAAAAGAACACTTACATTAATAATTTATGAACATAGAGGAAAGGAGATTGCAAAATTTTTCTGGACAGGATGCTTTACTGCTGGACTGTCATAGAACCATGGAGTCACATAATCATAGAACGACTTCTGTTGGAAGGGACATTAAAGTCATCTAGTTCCAACCCCCCAGCCATAGGCAGGAACATCTTTCATGAGGCCAGGTTGATCAAATTCCCCTCCAACCTGACCTTAAACTCTTCCAGAGGCTGGGCCATCTATAGCTTCCCTGGACAGCCTGTTCCAGTCTCCCATGACTGTCATCACAAAGAATTTCTATTAGGAGCCTCCAAAGCTGTCTCTTGTCCAAGCTGAACAAGCCCAGGGCAGGTCCAGTCTCTGACCAGTTGGATCACCTCCCACTGAACTCATTCCATAATAAGAATCTCTCTTGTAGTTTCAGGGTAAGGGTGGGGAGGTGGGAGCAGTACAATCTGCACAATTCTAGACTACATCTTACAAATACCAAGCAAATAATCACACCCTCATCTACTGGCTGTGCTCCTGCCAATACAACCCAGGATGCTATTGGTTGCCTTCACTGCCAGGACCTGCTGCAGGCTCGCATCCAACTGACAGTGAAGAGCCACAGATCTTTCCCAGCAGAGCCACTCCTCAAGCAGTCCATCCCCAGCCTGTACCAGTGCAAGAAGTTCTTCCTTCCCAGGTTCAGAACTTAAGTCTTTGTCCTTGCTGAATATCACAAGGAATGTCTTTGTCCATTCTTTTGGCCTGTCCAAGTCCCTCTGAATGGCAACCCTTCCTGAGTTCATTGACTTATCCGCCCAGTTTTATGTCATCTGCTGACATGGTGAACAAGCACTCTATTGCTTTCTCTAGGTTATTGATAAAGAAGTTAAACAAAATGGATCTCAATACAGAATTTCATAATTCTCCAGTTCCTGGTCCCCACTACCAGCCTATACATCCAGTTTTTTAGCTATTTACTAGCCACATATCTGGACTGCAATATTATAAGTTGAACATGAGAATACTCTGGAAGACAGTGCTGCTAGCCTTCCCAAATTCAGGATAAATTACACCTATTTCTCTTCCCTTATCCACAAATACAGACACTTTAATATGGAAGATGATCAGATTGATCAGGCATGAATTACCTTCTCTAAACCATGCCAACTTTCCCTAGTATGATTCTCCTTTAGGTGCCCAGAAGTGTGTTACAAGAGGACTTGCTCCGTGATTTTTCTAAGGATTGAATTAAATGAAATGAAATTAAATTAAATTAAAATAATCTGTAGTTCCCTAGATATTTTTATGCTCTTGTTTGCAGATTTGTGGAACATATTCTTTCTTCTAATCTTTGAATGTTTCTCCTAAATTTTATGGTTTGCCAGATGGCAGAGGATGATCTTGCAAGGACATCAAGTAGTCCTTTCAATGTGCTTGTATCCAGCCCATCAGTTCCCATGGACTTTTATGGGTTAAGTTCTCTCCAGTTATCACTAACTCACCCACTGACGATACTTCTTGAATTCTTTTATTAATCAGAGACTGGGGAGACTGACAAGGAAAGTATTGACTACCTGAGCCTTATGTGTCTGCTAAATCATCCACTCCATTTAGCATAGGAAAATCTTTTTGTTCAATCTTTTGTTCAATCTCCTTGTTCAGTCTTTTACAACTATAGCATTAGAAGTTCTCTGGTTGCCCTCAATGTCTGTCACAAGGCTGAACTCCAGCTGCATTTTGGCTTTCCTGACACTATCCCTACACTGGTTGGGCAATGTTTTTAGATTCTGCTGTTGAATTCTGTCCCTTTTTTGGTCCCCTGTGTTCTGCTGTTAGAGGTTGGAGCACTATCAGGAAAATCCTGCTTAGCCAAACAGGTCTCCTGATACATCCACACCTCTGTTTGATACATCTACACCTCTGTTTGAGTATCAGGACTGTTCTTACACCTGAGGATAATGCTTTCTTGAGTGCCCTTACCTTTCAGATCTGTCTTCAAAAGGATTGTATCTATCAATTCTCTGTATAAGGTGAATATTTATAATAGCAAATATCTAACTGGGGAGGGCATAATTCCCACAGATTGCCAGCTACAAGGCCTATAACTTTAAAATATGCATTAATTAATTCCAAAATTATGTTATAAATGTGTGTTTGCATTAAAATTTAACAATGTGAATATTACTTCTAGCTATTCTTTTGGAAGCATCACACATAGGTATTTACGATAGAGATACCTAAATCAGAATCAGTCACATAAATTCCCTGTATGGCCAATGAAGAAAAGTAAATTACTCTGAAAGACAAACTGTTAGTCTAAAAGAGGCAACCAAAATAATCTAGGAACATGGTCCTGTGGTATCTCTCATTGTCTTTGAGTTAGAAAACTAATTCATGTGTAGACAGTCACTTGGCACGATGAACCTTCATACAAGTTATACACCTTTAAGAAAACAAAAGAACATGTCATAATAAAGTATAAATATGCTCTATACACATTTCCTCCCTTTCTTTGAAACTATTGCAAAATTAATTTCTAATTACTTCTACTTTTTACTGAATTTGCTTGTGAAATACACCTGGAGTTTTCTTCCTTAAGTCAATTTTTTTTACAGAAGTTTCTATCTGAAAATTACCTGGGCATTAACTTGACCACAGGTTATGTTTTAATTTTATTGTTTTGCTAATCTATTTTTAAAATGTTACTGACATAAAAGAAACAAAAATAATTAATTTATAACAAGCATCCTTAAAGGTATCCATAAACATCTTTAGAAAAGGCTGAAAAATTATTTTTACCTCTTGAATTATCTTAATATAAGAAAGACACCAGTGGGAATTGGTGACTCTTGGTTTGTTTGGGGACATGGATTATTTTTAGCAAGGAGAGTTTGCCAACCATAGCAGAACCGGAAATAGAGTCTAATGAAATTTTGAGCTGCAATGTAGGCTAATGATACTTGAAAGTGACATGGTTATATCTCAACAGGATAGCACTGGCTTAGCCTAAATGTCAGGAGCTTGACAGGCAAGTATCATAAAGATACATGTCAGTCACCTCCAGTGCAAGAATAAGTGATGAGCATTGTCAAGAATGCCCTTCATTTTTCCTTGGCAATTAAAGCAAACAGGGGCCACAATGTCTGCTCTGCTGTTCCATTCACTTTCTCCTTTCTCCTATCTAAGCACTTGCTGTTTCATTCTCTTGATTAACAAAACAGTAAAGTGAAGATAAGAAATGAAGAGGAAAGTAGTTAAGTCTTCTCATTTCAGTGGTACTGACCCATTTTTTTACATAGACATGTGAAAGGAAAATTGTGAAGTTCCAGAGTGCTTACAACCTTGTTATTTTTTCCACACTGTCCTATTTATATTCAAAACTTAGTAACCCTGTAACACTGACTGCGGCAACAAAGTGGTGAGTTCTGGTCCATAACCTAATCCTCACCATCATTTCTGCCCTGAGCAGCTGAGATACATAAACCATGGAGGAAAGTCAGCAGTAAGTTCCTTATCAGAGAGGAGAGCAAGGTGAAAATCATGCGAGCTTCACGTGAAAACTAAGGAAACAAGACTGGGGAAAAGAAATAACCAGAAGAAATAAATGCTAGGAAGAAGCACAGAAATTAGAACTGCCACAAACTGAGAGGTGAGAATACCAATCAGTTGTCTAAATCAACAGCCAGCTTGTTTCAAACTTTGTTCTCCCAGTGAGAGCTCATATGCCTGGAGCTGTGTGAAATCAGAGGCACATTGCCAGGATGGCAAGGAACTGCCTTCATGCAGCCTCCTACCTCAGTTAAATGTTCCCTCCTCCTGTTGTCTTACAAGGGAATAGGTAGCTATGACACTGGATTACTGCCAAAGTCAAGGTGTATGCATCACCCTGGCAAACTGTGATTCATTATACCCAGGAGCAGGATGCACAGTAGATGAGCAGCATTATTTCTAGCCAGAGCTACTCACTGGCTGATAATGAGAACATCGCCTTAGGGGAACTCAGCTGATTTTCTTTTTCCAGTTTCTGCACCAGCCTGATTCCTTCCTACGCTGCCAACTATGGGCAAAGAAGAGATGATTCTTGCTCCCATGACTTCATGCTTGATTTAACCCACAAACCAAAGTGCCCCAAGGCTCTCCAAGTTTGGCTTACTAACTGTTCTTGCAATTACATATAATGTGTTCCAATGTTTCAGTTTTCTCGAAGCCAGGAAAAGGAAACCTCCACAGAGCCCATCTACTCAAGCAAGCCTATCACACAGATAAACATGATCTCACTGAAAAAAGCAAAGAAGGCATCCAGCCCTACAGACACAAGTCTAAGACTGTAAACAGATTCTTGCCTGCCAATTTATCCCTACAGGAAATTTTCTCCAGCATAGACCCTTGCCAACAAATAGAAAAATGGAGATGCTTTGCAACAGGCAATCAAAGCCTGGAAGCATCAACAGTGTTTCACTGGCTTGGAAGGCTTTAACTGCTGGGACAGTCTCGTCAATTCTGTTATCTACATCTCAGACACATTTTACATGTTCCTTTTCAAATACCTAATAGAAAACAAAGGACAATTAAAAATGGGTAGATCTTTTGTGCATCTGACCATCAGCTAATTTCAGCTTATTCTGTAGATATTTTGCACTTGCTTGGGTAATAGTTTAAGAGATTTTTGGCTTATGACCCAAATTAAGGTTATCATGGGTCATGACAGCAAAAGATCAATAGCAACAATCACATTTGTAATGACATTACTCACATCAGTTAGTCTTTGATCATCAGTGAAAACATTTAACAGCTATTAAGATTTCTTGGAAATTTTTTGGCCAGAGACCCCACTTTAAACCTGGTGCTCCACTAAAATTCACTAGGTCTGGAATTCAATGATAAGTCTACTCTGCAGCCTGAGAAGGATAGGAAAAAAGGGTGTGGCATACCTCATTCAAGAGGATATACCATATTTACAAAACCATGAATAAATATTGAGGTTTTACTGAGTCTTATGGCAAATAACACCTCTTTCCTAAATTTTGGCGTCCAGCATTTTCTTTGTGGATATGTCAAGCCAATATATCCATGCCAAAGTACTTGGAGAAAACTAATAGCTCTCAGGCCTTGTTTTTTCCTATGGTTATATTTATTAAAGAGAAATCTGCTGGCAGTAAGATGCTTTGTGAGTCTGAAACTAATTCTGGATATGTTTGTGTGAAACTTACCTTCCTCATACTGTATTTCTTACAGCACTGCTGGACATTTCACATCTACTATATAGCTTTATGCAATTCTGTTTTCCAGCTTTTGAATCAAAAATTCTTGACCTTGAAATACTTCAGAGCAAGCACTATTTGCTTGCTGCATGAATACTTTTGTCATCACTAAGCATTTCACCACCTGCCTATTGATAAACAATTGACAACTACTCATGGCCACTTAACAAGATTGGTTAATGAGAATACTTTGCTATTGCTCCTGCAGATTTTACAATCACATAATAATTTGATTAGTTCACTGATAATAGAAATATCTATTTCTTAGAGATAAGCATTCCAACTGAGTAAAGTTAACCCTACAACTCAAGAAGAGCAAAAACGTAGTAGTAACTTGAATTGTAGTAAGAGGACAGGAAGAAATTGTATAAGGGTTCTTATTAAATAAATAAATAATTTAAACCCTTCAAAGAAAAGAAGATATGACTTAGAAATAAACTAATTGCTTTATAAAGTAGGAAAACCTGTTGTGCCTGACGCTCTCAAAGTAGATAACCATAAATAAATGAAGACCATTATGTTGTGAAATGATACCCAAGGTAAATAAACGTGAAGGGCAGGGAGTAGGGAAACCTAAAGTTAAATTCCAAATCTCTTCAGCAACCATACGCAGGCAAGTGGTAAAAGAGAGGATTTTTTTCACAATGAAACGACCTTGAATATGGCTTGAAATTGAGGTCAGCAACTTCATGCAGGGGTTGCAATTGTCTCAACAGATCCCAAAAACTGTGTTTGAGTTTTGGTTGAGTTTTCATAACACAATATCATCGCAACTTTGAAAAGAATTTAGGAGATTTCTGTGATACTGCCTTGCCTTTCTGCTCAACAGTCATGTATATTCCCTTTGGTCTCAGTCTCTCTCCTGTCTTTTACCCTGGAAACATGCTCTAATCCTTGCAATCTTTTAAAATAAATGGATACGGTGAGATCTTGTCAGTCATCTGTATAATCAATAAAAATTCTGGAACTTGGTTTAAAAGACATTTAGGTGGAATTTTCAAGTGAAGTCCTTCTCCTGGTGAAACTGATTAGAATTTCTTTCACTTCTTTTAGGGGTCATTGTTTTATCTTTATTTCTATAATCCTCATGTCAGCAATGGTTCTTCATAAGAGAGGTATGAAAGTGCGCCTGCTTTCCTTGTTAAATTGCTAGAAGTAAAGAGTCTTGGTCTAAGTATAGATTACCTAAGCGACATCTCCATTCAAATAACAGTACCATATACAAAGAAATTCATATTCAATTTACAGTATTATTGAATTTTTTATACCTAGTATACATAATTTTCTTTTGGTCATGTTGCCTACTAGATTGTTTTCAAATAAAATGTTGATTCTGTGCCCTACTTTATCACTTCTGTGCCCAGTTCTCCTTATTCTGATTACTAGCTGCTTACTAGTTCTACCTGCTTCTCATCACTGCTTTTCTGTAGTAGAAGAGATGACAGAACCTTATGGACCTCCATGTTAAGTGACTGTATCTTTTTCCCAGCCTGATGCCCTATGTTCTCAAAAAAAAATAAAGTACAAATTGAATCTTAACTGGATTATGCATGCTATATTCTTACAAGTTCAGACCACTTACATTGAAGTTGTGGTCATTGAGAAATAATTAAGCACTCTGTGTCTCATAACAAAAATATTCTTCGGGAAGTACAGGTAAAACAGCATAATAGTGTAGTTCATAAGCCATCTTTAAAAACAAGATTTTTTAGTTGCCAATACCAAACTCTTTCACAAACTACTTCCTGCTTCAAGGTCTCTTGCCAGGGTAATGAGATGCTCCATCATGGAGTTATATATAATTCTGTCAAAATAATCTTAGAAAGTATATAATTTTGAATCATTGTTGGAAGTAGAGACATGAACAACTGCAAATGTGTTCTTCTAAACTGGGAATGTAATATAGAATTAAATGCAAATGACTACGTTAATGCAACATTATGATTGAGATATGACACAAACAAATGTCATTAAATTCCAAGTATGGTTCCCACAGCAACTGTAATTCTGCTGCTTTGCACTTTCTGTACATATTATATTGTATTTCTGTGCCATATACTGTGCAGTATTAACTTCACTGTATTTTCATATATTTGCACTGTGACTGAGTAATGGTTGTTCTGGGAAAACAAACTGAGTTTCTATTTTTCTTAATGTAAAGTATCTACAATAATGTTGCCATTTTTTCCCTATGCTTACTTTCTTTTGTTTTTGCTGTCTTGTTTGAGTTTTTTGAAAGAAGACAGTGTATCATTTCAATGTATATCACCTGGCTAGAAGTCATTGCTTTTGCAGGTAAGTATGTTTTTGAGCTATACTCTAAGCCATGAATATGCTTAAATAAATTTTATTTCACTGGATATTAGTCAGCTTGATTTTTTTTTTTTGCACTTTTGGCCTTTTCCTTTCCAATAACTAAAGTTTGAGCTTTAGTTTCAAATCAAGACAGAGGTCTTAACAGGAAAAAAAATTCATGTGCTGTATCTATATTTCCACCACATTAACCTGCATATAAGGAAAGATCAGCAAGAACTCAGCTGCTATCCTGAGGCTGTGACAGCAATTTGAATTTAACTGGTTCATTAAGGTGAAATTTTAGACTGACTATCTAATTAATATTCACAAACTCAAATTAATAACAGCATAACAGCTTAAGAGAAAAAGAAATGTCTTGCATGGGTCAACTTTATTTTTCCCAATTTGCTTTAAAATATAGCTTATACATGCATTACTCCAAGAGAAAGATTAACCATATCATACATTACATTTGCTACTTGCTTGTATCACATTAGAGTGATACAACTTTTCAGGAAAATAGATTAGAAGTTTTAAACAGGCATATTTTCAGAAGCCCTGTGTTAAAATAAAAATTTTTACCATTTGAAGAAAGAACCAATTTAAATAATTTTTTGAATTCCAGGAAAGACATGTGCATAGTCCTTTAAAAGATGTCTGGGGAACAGGGTTTATTAGAGGCTGCGCAATCACCAACCATAGGAAGTTCAACAGGGGAAAGTGCCTGGAGTGGGGCAACCGTGGGTATATGGACAGACTGGGGAATGAGGTGCTGGAGAGCAGTGCCAGGAAAAGGACCTGGGGGTACTGTTCAATGGCAAGTTGAATGGCAGTGCCCTGGTAGCCAGGAGGGCCAACCCTGTCCTGGAGGGCATCAGGGACAGCATGGCCAGCTAGGCAAAGGAGGAGATTGTCCCACTCTGCTCAGGGCTGGGGCAGTCTTACCTTTAGTCCTGTTTTGGGTGCCACAATATAAGAAAGGTATAAAGCTGTTGGTAAGAGCCCAAAGGAGGGACACAAGGTCGGTGAAGGGCCTTGAGAGGAAGCCATATGAGGGGTGGCTGAGGTCACTCGGCTGGTTCATCCTGGAGAAGAGGAGAGGGAGGGGAGACCTCAATGTAGTCTACAACTTCCTTGTGAGGGGAAGTTGGTTCAGCAACTGCTTTGAAACTGAATGTACCTCACTAAAATTAAGGGAAGTTTCTGAAATTTTTAAATAGCCGTTTTCAACATTTTTGCCATATATAGCCTCATTATATCTCAATGTAATTAAGTGGTCTTAGGAAATGTTTCTAAACATCTACTCATGTAGGCTATAATTCTGTATAAGTCTATAATTTGCTGAAATTCCTGAAAGGCAAGCTCATGATAATGGTGTTTTATAGATAAAAGAGCACATAGTGGACAATATTTGCCCTGGAGTGCTTCCCTAAAATGCCCTGAAATGCTTCTTAGTTTTCCATTTCAGAGCTTACCTATGAAGAAAGTGAGAAAGAGAGAAAAAAGGTATTTCTCAAACTGTGGTAACTTGTGATTTACACTAGTCTGAGTATATAAACTACCTCAGTGTATAGTGGAAGAAACAAAAAGCAAGTAAGACACAGATAAACTAAATCACAAGATTTTGAAGACAGTAGCATGACATAGTTTAGAAAACAAATTACTGAGATATTATGAATGTCAGTTTGGTTTAACCAATTTGAGATTCTGATAATTGTTTTAATAATTCTGTTCTGAGTAGCTTTTCAAATCCAATAAAATTACCTATATTTTATTTCAAATTCTTGCCCATGGCAGACCTTGAATAATATTTCTAAATAAATGAATGAGATATTATGTATGATTTAAATAAATAATTATATTCAGTTGAAAGCAAACCTGTCTTTCAGCACTAAAAGTAGTAACAGATTTTTCTAAACTGATAGAATTGTGTTGTATGTTCTAACATCTTTGATTAAATACAGCAAGTGGGCTAAGATACTATAAAATATGCACCTGAGTTCTCCTGATGTAAGTTTACATTTCTGTTCCAAAACTTGTTTAAGTCTGTTATTATGCTCTATTTCAAAGGGTTTTTTAAAAATTTCTTTAATGAAGATATGCTATTTTTTTTGTAATGCTTGTATATATTTGGAGTTTTTCTCCTTTATTTTGTCTATATTTATATACTAAAGTACAGCTGAAGTTAGCAAAAGAATTACCTGCTCATAATGCAGAGTATTGGACAGGTCCAGCAACAGCTCTTATCTAGAATTTGAAGTTCATTTGTTTTGCGTAACAAATGGGAGGAATAAATTCATTTCTGTGGAAAAGGCAAAAAATACTTAGGACTTTCCAAAATTTAGGTGAAATAGTAGCTTGACATAATGATTTTTATTCAGTACAAAAATAATAACAGTGAAATTCTTGTTTCACACAAGTACTTCTGGAATCAAAGTTTACGTGACCAAAGAACAAGCTCTGTTTACACACAGAAACTCTTGTGGATTAAAGCTGAATCCTGTATGTCACAAAGAAATATGCAACTGGTGGTACATGTTCTAACAACACAATTTTCACACACACCTTTTTTTATGAGAGATCAAGAGGAAAAGAGACTTTGAGATTTAATCCTTGCAAAATAAATATGAAACAAAAATTTGGATTTCTATCAATATCAAATCCAAACAGCAGCCATTCAGAGCCATACATCTGTAAGCACTGTAGCATTTAAAGACATTCTTTTGAAGAAAAAATAGAATATATATCAAAATCTATAAAAATTAATGCAATAAAAGTATGAAAAGTCAAAATATATGTTGAAACAGAGACAGCATTTTAAATCATTTACTTCATGGAAATGAGATATTGGTGTCAACGAACATTTAAAAATGGATGAGCTGTTCAGGAGATGCAAACACAAATGCGCCTTGTGCGCTATAAAAGGTTTCAATTTTGCTATTTTCTAAACACAGAAAAATGTATCCCCCCCATTCAGAATATTGAATGTCTTATGAAAAGTGAAAGGTCATTTGTAACTGTCCAAAGGATTGATGGAGTTGAGATACCTCCTTGACCTTCACCCTGCACTCATAAAGAACAGTCTCAGATGACAGAGCATCAGGCAAGTTTTCAGAAAATGTCTTCTCTTATTTTATATTGCATAGCAGGCTTGTTACCTGATATTTTTCATAATTGTATGTCAAGATTTAATTACTTCATGTCTTCCCTCATTAAAAGCAAACTGTCATCTAATACCATTCAGCTATGTTTGTGATTTGCACTAATTCAAGCATTTCTGTCTGCATTTTGCCATTGTTTTCCATCTCAGTTTCTACAATAATTGCTTTGGAGGCCTACACAAACAATGTCAAGGTCAAGCCTCACAAATACAAAAATTCTTTTCCAATTACTTATTGTCAGTTAAGGATGCACATTATAAAAATTGGTTCAGAGGAGTTTCTTTTTTTTTCTTTGTATTCTAATCTTCACATAATACAAGTTGAATGAAAGCTTAAGTTAAGATGTTTAAACAGCAAACTTCAAAAACACTTGTGGAAACATGAAGTATATTAGATTTTAATCATTCTACAACATTTTCAATTATGTAGTGTATTAGGGAATTCACATATAAAATATACTATTAACAAGTGCAGGAAGTAAAATAAAGTTTACTCAACGTTAAATCCTTTTGTTGTTATATTTTTTCATTGTACCAACAGGGAAAGTCAAGGACATATAGCTTACTGGTCCACTTACCAAGAAACAAGAAGGCAAAGAATTAATTTATCAAGCTTCAGTATCAAGTGTCACTCTCCCTACTTTCCTGCAAAAAGCTTGAGAGTTCTGGGCAGCAATAGAATGACATGAGAAGACAGATGCAAGAAGAAAATAAAAGTGTTTCTGAAGATGATGGGGACACATTGGGGTAAATTAGATAATGATAGAGAAAAAAAAAAACCCTGAGAATGACTATTGTTCCTTTGCTAATTATTTTCTCATTCACAGAGGTATTAACATGAATATATTATGCTGTCTAAAAGAAAAAAAATATAATATTACTGTTTTGGAGAACCCAAGCTGACTTCACTTAAAAGTCAGAGGTTTAAATTTTATTTGGTATGTTACTTATTCTTGGAACATAATGAAAACTACCACTCTGTGTCCTGGCTGCAGAAGTACTTTAGATCCACCAGATGGGAAACCAAAATCATGCTAATCAATTGTTGTTTACCAATTTTTCAAATGCTAAATCCTTCCATTTTTCCATGCCAAAATGATTTCTTGACACTTTGATAAAAAATATGTCATGTTCAGACACCTGTTTTAAGAAAATCTCCCAAACTCATTATAATGAAGATTTAGCTTTCTTCTATATGGACTACAGCACCACAAACTATGGTCTCATGAAAAGGCATTGTATCATTTGTATTTTTTTTTCATTAATTTGTTCATTTTGTTGTATTTTAAACAAATTACTCTCTAATTTTTAGACATTGCAAGAAACAGATTTAATTCCTTCTTTTCACTCAAGAAATTCAAACCAACTTCTCCAATCTCTCATCCCTGGCTATGAACCAATAAGCTCTTGTGGAGGACAGAATCATAAAGCTCATCTTCTGATTTGTGAGAGAGTAATTCTCAATGGTTACTTAATTCCAGCAAAAAATACTCAAATCTTTGTTACAATTCTCTAAATATTTTTTAAAAACAAAAGAACTGCAAGCAAATATTGGTTTATTTCAGGAAGACACAAGTCTATGAACTGTTCAGGATGGAGTCTGCTTAACTTTTCCATAGCTTGGCTGCTGGGTCCCTAAAAATGAAGGTATAAGAAGGGGCTGGAGTATTTCAGTCAGTGAAAGAAAAATCATGTAGAATCCCACATTAATGAAATAGAAATCGCTATAATGACAGTGGAGAGGGAAAGAAGGGGTGGAAGAAAAATCTAAGCAGCAGTTTCTACAAGAGCAGACAATATGCTCACATTAGCAGGAAAAGCAGCAGCATTAATATATGTATGGTCTAGTAAAATTATTTCGATCCACAACTTCCAGGAGCCTAAACCAAGAGCTTCTGGTACTGCTCTAAATTTTCCCCAACCCCTGTGTTTCTGACTGAAAATGTCGGCAGGTTTTCTTCTTTATCTTCTTTTTTTTCACAGACATACTTTGCACTTCCAGGATTTTAACTGGCTTTTAGTCAGGTTCAAAAAGATTGCTCTACAGAATCCCAAATTTAAAACCTTTGAAATATAAAAATTTTTTGTTTACTGTGTCTTTTTGATCAGATGACTGGAACCAGATAAAGGTGACAAACTTTATTTTTTTTCTGTCATGTATGGAAATGATGACTTCTTATTATCTGTGGACAAATGCTTTGACTTAAAGAACAGATTTTTTTTTTTTTTATTATTACCTTTTGTCATTGGCTATGAAATCACAGTTAATAAGTTTCACAGATTGCAATAATACCCTTGAGAACCTGTGTGCTATCTGTCAAACATGTAATTTTAAGGTCTAATAATATGCAATATGTTTACATAAGTTATTGAAGTGCAGTTCTTTCCCAGCATAGGTATTTATTAAAAAAGCTAGAAGTGAAACATCTCAAAGCTAGTAGAATTTAATATATTTTTAAATACAAATATAAATGATAGAAGATACATTTATACAACATATGCAGCAAAATATGCTTCTGTAATGTAACAAAATTGTTTGTGGAGACTGCTATTACTGCAAGATCTTAAGGACATACGACATTATCAGAAGTGATCTAAAACTTGTTAAAGTCAAAAGAGGCCTTGGAGAGTTTTGTGAAGTGTCTATTGGAAAAATATTTAACTGGAAAACATGTGAGGATAAGTGTGTATGCTGAGGACTTGTAAATGCAATTTTACAACAATTTATTTTGGCTTTTATGAAAATGCAAGTGTTTTACATTTCTAATTTTTATTTTTAGATAGAACATGGATATCTAGAGAGGATGTACCTTTTACAGTAGAACTCAACACCAATGAATCCTTCAATTCCATTAAACAGAATAACACGTTAGCATGAGATAATGACTTTTCTATTTTATGCTACAATACTAGGAAATATAAAATTAAATTGATGTTTATGAGGTGCTATGCCTCTTAATACACTACAAATACAAACAGCATCACAGTAAAATAATAAAAAATGCAGTTTTTAACTTTATTTGCTGTTTCCCATTTAAAAAAATTATTATTTTTAATACCTTCAATGCTAACTGAACTAATCCTATTAACTATTGCAGAAGTGATTTTCTTTTGATTTTAGTTGTCCTTCTAGTACTCCTGGAAAGAGTTGGCTTGGGTTCCCGAGAAGCATAGTTAAGGCTAACTTTTATTATCAAAAGGATGAGGTAGTATGGGAGAAGGTGAGAATGTGGATCATTCCTGTGAAACAAAGAACATTGTAGAGGGGTAGGGAAGAGAGCTCTGGTGGCTATATTAGGGGTATTGGCAAGCAGAAGAAAGAAATGGAGGCAGTAATCCCCTGCTCCTGCATCCACTGTTCATCAGATGCTATCCTCATTCCTGTACAGCCCTGTTAACCCTTACCTGCATCTACCACTTACCTGAACTGACCAAGTGTTGATCCAGGTAAACTCATTTTGCTATATAAACTTTCATTGTTCTTAGCATAAGGGCATTGCAAAAGCATTTTTCCAGTCTTACAGAAATCTGAAAATTATTATATAAAATACTATATGACCCCTCATTAAAAAAAATGTCAGTGCAATACACTTTTATCACCAATATAATGTAAGGGTAACAAGGAAATGCCCAAAATGTTTGCCTCATGCTCACTTACAATCCTTTTGGCTAGTAGAGGCAAAATAAGTAATATATACCAAATCAATCTATTTCTAAGAGAACAGTTTCTTCTGCAATACTACTCTTAAACGTGGTTTATCCTTAAACAGACAAAAGTACATATGAGCTTGTGAACTACACCTGCTGGCATTTTATCTTCTAATGCAGATAATATACCTTATTTCACTAGTTAAGATTACATTTGCATCTTTTTTTACATTGCAGTAGCTTTCCAATTTCACTGTTGCTAAATTTAGTTTTCAAAAAGTCATGAAAATCACCCCTGTCAGAGCTTTATGGATGTCTTATAGCGATTCTTGGTGTAACATATCCTTATTACCTCAGTTGCAGACTTTCCATACTTAACATACTAGCCATGAAGTTAATTGTTGCTCCACTCCACTAACAGTAATGGTAGAATTTTTAGTTTCTTTACTTTAATGTTGGCCATTACATATTTATTTCCCTAATATATTATAAGACAAAAAGTAACAATAAGCAGCAGTTGCCAATTCTGTGTAGCTGTGTTGGAAAACAATCACCATGAAACTACATTTAATCCTGAGCTGGAAGAGTCATCTCTAGGTACAGGAGGGTAGCCCAGTTTCTTTGATCATTTATCTCTTTGAAATGATCAGCCGGGATGCCAATTAGAAACACAGTTTATCATTGTAGCTTAACTCATGATGTTTACACCTTCCTAGTAGAAGCCAGAGAGGAAAAAATTCTCTTTTCTTACAATTGCTCATTTGAGTATACACCAAGATCAAAAGATTTGGATATGTACCTTGTTCATCTAGCTCAGAACAGTTCCTCCAGTTTCAGTCTGTTCTGAACCCTTCATAAATGTGTGCAAAAGCATTTAAAGACAGCAGTGTAATGTCTCCATTAAATCTCAATGGAATATTAAAATATTAGCTCATCCCATGAATTCTAGCATTATCTATTTGGTTCATATTCAGTATAAAAATGTAAGAAGAAGGAAAATGTGTAGATCCAAGAACATTTTGCAATAGGTGCTATCATACACACCTTTGTATGCAAGTAGTATCTTCCTCTTCCCTGAGGACATGAATCTATAAACATTGAGGTTGAAACTGAGGATATAAATCTGTGTCCTCTGTTTCAACATCTATGTTTCAGTAGACTATCAGTGCAAGAAATTTTCAAAAACCCAATTCAGAAAAACAAGTTGAAATTATCTAATAAGATAAGGTTAATTACAGTATAGTACCTTATTATGGACAGTACAGAGTGTAAATCAAACTGCAGAATGCCATATGAATGAACTTTAATTGAATAAAAATTCACAATAGATTTTTTTTTCCCTATGGAAATACAGCAAGAATTTTTAAAACTAGAATATAATGTGAATTTATTACTATCAAATGTTTAAGCATTTAATATCATTAAAAATAGTGTTTGCATATTTACACAATTTAAGTATTTAATCAGACAGGATAAAATGTTACCAATAGTACTTATTGTCTAAGCATAACCATAGAAGACTAAGGGCATTCTATTTGATCTATTTTGTACAGTCTAGTCCATGTTTGCCTGGTTTTGCTAAGATCGGAATTTTAGACAAGCTTATATATTTATTTGCAATTTAAACTCAAGCCACATACTTGAAACTTTGTTGGCAAGATGTAAAGGCATTCCTTTTCTCTATTAGAGTTTGCACCAGATTGCACCTGCAAGTGGGTATTGGGTAAAGGAAATTCCACAAATTCTGCTCAAGGAAGTTCCACTTGGAACTTAACAGTATTTAACAGGATGAAGTTCTAATAAGCAACTTAAAGAAATTTGAGATTCAGGTTATTTTTTTCTGATTGCTTACAAATATTCTTTGTATATTCATATGAATTTTAATTAATATAATTTCATTCAATTATTGGTATTATATTAAGGTTATTTTTTTTTTTTACTTGTAATGCATTTAATTTGTATACTTAATGTCCATGAAGCTTTGAAAAATACTAACAGATTTCCAATTATGAGTTAAAAAAGAATGCCACAAACTTCTCTTTGACGGGTGCTATATCCTTCAAAAATTTCTCTGATATTAGAGGCTCTCACAATGCTTCCTATTAATCATTACATATTACCTACAAACAGGTCTCCAAAATAGCAGGATTACACTAATCCAGAATTTCAAGACTCTAAAACTCCAGAGGTAATGGACTAAATAAAGGACTACAACTAAGATGAGTACCTAATTTTCTAAAGCCTATTTAAACCCAACCTTGTGAAAAAAACAATAGAGAAAATAAAAAAACCTCCCTGTTAGGAAATAAAACATTTTCTAGGAAAAGTTAGATGTCTGCAATGTCTGCAAAAGATGTTCTGAAAAAGCCAAGAAAACAAATAGTTTTGGAGGTACTAGAAGTATTGATGTAGTGTTTCATTTCCCATAGATATGTGCCCTATGGTAGATAAACCTTGGTCTCCAACATGCTATGGTCTTGCCCTTTCTTTTTTCTACTTAAGTGCCTATTTGCAAGAAATCTACAGGATGCAGCACTGAGACCTTATTTTTGACTATTCCATCAAATTCCTATTAAACCAGTTAATCCAGTGATGTCAAATCACTAATACTTAACTAGAGAAGGACTTCATGCTACCTGAAAAGTTGTATACTACCTATATAGTACCATACATTCAATTTTTTCTCTGATAAACATTCTTTAATGCCTAATTCTGTATCCATTAATGACAGAACTTAAACTCCAAGGGCTTACTGCACATTTCTGGTATTTAGTTTAAAAATATTTAACTTTCTTCTTATTTCTAAAGTTGTTTAGTAGTATGAAGAAATTAGCACACTCATTCAAAAACCAAACGAAAGTAAAATTTAAATCCTATGTACATAACTAACTGCTATATATAAAACAGTCTGTATGGCAAATATTTTTCCTTGAATGAATAGCTTTTGTAGCCTGTCTTTTTCTTAATCAGGTACATGACTCTCTGCAAACTTTCTTTGCTTTCTAAGGCAAACATAAGTAATAATTTCTGTAAAGATCTTGAGTCCTTCCAACATCTGGTTTTGGTTTACTATAAAAACTGTGTCTCTGATCTCATGTGTTGAACTACTGTATGTTTGCCACTGTCTATTTCCTGTGAAAAAATACACTGAACAATAATAGCTTTTGTTCCTAACCTTCCAGCCACTAGAGCAGCTGAACAAATAATTTTTGTGCTTTCATTTGAAGTAATTTATTCCATGTATATGTTTGTGTAGGGTCATTTGGGTTATTGGATGTTTCATCATTTAAAAATCAAATATTAGAAATTTAAATTACTGAAAACTAGGTCTAATATTTTCCTTATGCTTTTACCAGTTCTTTTGACAAAATTTCCTTCCAAGGTATCTTCAAGCCAATATATAGTTTTGTGTGAGTGGAGGGACCTAAAAAAATAGTTACTAAAAAGTTATAAAGAACTGTAAACATTGCAAATAATCCTACTCAATAATAAATCACAGGTGTCAACTTATAGTTCTGCTTAGATATTGATAATCTTTATATGTCATCTACATTATGATTAGCATATAGAAAGATCAAATTGCAAATTCAAACACTGAATTCTTCCTTAAGTCAGAGAGAACATATTTTTTTTTCTGTGCACACACACACGCACACACCCACATTTGAGAAACTCCTTTCCTGCTCATTCCTTCAGACTGCAGGAAGAGCCTTGGCCCTTGCAACTGCTCAAGCTTGCAAATGTCATTGGCTTCCTCATTATTTTCTGCCCCTCCTCTGCACAGGCCTTCCATTTGCATTATGCAGATCCCTTCCTTCCTCATCTCTTAAACACAAACCTTTACAGTCATGATGCATTCTGTGTCTATTCACTATTTCCTGATTCACCTTTCTTCCAAGGTTCCACATTTTTATCAAGTCATGGAGTCTTATGGAACAAGTTTACTATAATTTTTAGTGTCAGTTCTGGATAGCTCCATTCCACCTTAAATCTAAATAATTTTTTTTAAACTATGAAATGCATTTTTTTATTTCTAAGTCTTATGTACATTGTAATTTAAATAGTCATATTTTAAAACTCATATTTATTTATATTTTATTTGCATTTGATGCATAGGAATTACATTCTTTTTGTTTACTTTTTTTATATAGTTCACCTTCTACACTTTATCTTCATTAAGAAAAAATAAACCAAACATTTGAAATTTATATCATATACATAGCAATCTATGTTTTATTTGGAAGATAAACATCACATTCCTATTTTTTTATTTATTACCTGATTGTGATTTCTTATGTCTTTAAATTGGGCTATTGGCACACAGTCTATTAGCTATTCAGAGTTTTACAATTTTACAGTTCACATTTAAAATTAAAAAGGTAGGAAAAGTATTCTGTGAGACTAGCTAAAAGGGGCTAATTTTTTACACAACTTCCTGACTATAATTTCTATTTTTGCTATTACTCTGGTGAGTAATACAGACTCCTTGCTGTGTTTTAAATTAACACAAAGGAATAGAGTTGCATGTAATGTATCTGAAGACTCCAGTATGTCAGGGCGGTATTTTCCTAAAAACTTTATTGAATCACAGAAATCTTTAATTTTAATGAAAATCCTAAACAAATTTCTAATTAAAGATAGGAGTAGCAGGAAAAATAAACCATGTACTTTAAATATGTAGTTTACTTAGTTTTTCAGCTGTTTTTAAGATATGTCTGCAACATCAAGGAGTGATGCTATGACTTAGGTTATCACTAATTTCCTTAGGTTATACCTAATTTCCTAAAGTAAGGAAAATGTAAACCAATAATTAAAAAAGATGCACTACTTTTTTTTCTTCTTTTTTTTTTCTTTTTTGCCTTGATTGAGAACTCCTGAATATTGAAGATATTCCTTTTACAAATTATAGAAAAATTTCAGCCAGGTTTAGCTGAAATACTCTTAAATACTCACTCTTCCCTGGCAAACTGACTGTGTGCTAACTTCACAAAGGACAGCTTGAAAACACATTCAGTACTCAGTTGACACAACAAATATCAAGGCATATGATATCATTAATTAAAAATAGCACTTTTTTTCCCTTAAAGTCATTACTTTATTTGCAGAAGTCTTCATATTTTTAGCATCTCACACTATTCAGAATGTACTCATAAATCAACCTTTAAGCATTTTAGAGTGGTCTTCTTTTCTCTGAAAATTGTGTTTTAATAATTTAACTTTTAAACTTAATACATTTAATTTTTTCACTGATATTGGAAAACAAAAAGCATATACTGGTATTACTTCAGTCAAGACTTTGAAATCTATGCAACCAGTATGCATAGATTTTAGCCACATAATTCAAATTTTAAATACAGAAGATATTTTACCCAAATTTACTTAAAATTAAGTAATTTTTTATACAGAGTGTATATATTAATGTATCCAGTACATGCCACCAGAATGGATCTATTTTCCTGAGTTGACATAATTGTGGTGAGCTTATCTCAAAAAACAGCTGAACTCCCACCCAGCTGCTCACTCACTCTCCTCAACAGAACAGGGGAGAAAATAGAAAAATAAAAGAAATGAGAAATAATTTGAATAAAAAGACAGAGATAACTTACCAACTACTGTCTAAGACAAAATAGACTCAATTTAGGGAAAATTATTAATAGATGATTACAATATATTTCCATAATGACAAACAAGAAAAACATGGAAACAGCAAATTTCTGCCTCCAGGCTCAATTTGTTGCTTCACTGCTAACTCCAGAATGTCCCCAACAAGCAATATAACAGGGGTGGGAATCAGAGGATTACAGCCAGTACCTAATGGCGCCTGTCTACTGGTCATTCCTCCTCACACTATTGTGTCAGTCTGGTGTGAGTCCTCTCCACACACTCCATAACAAAATCTGCTGCAGTGTGGGCTGCCCACAGGCCAAAGTTCCTTCAGGAAATATCCATCTGCTTCACCATGGGGTCCTCCACTAGTCATTAGTCATTGCAGTAGATAACTTCCCTAGCACCTAAACTTTCTCCAATTCCCTCCCTTCCTTCCTTCCTTCCTTCCTTCCTTCCTTCCTTCCTTCCTTCCTTCCTTCCTTCCTTCCTTCCTTCCTTCCTTCCTTCCTTCCTTCCTTCCTTCCTTCCTTCCTTCCTTCCTTCCTTCCTTCCTCTGCCCTTTCTTAAATACATTTTAGTAGGAGACATTTTCAGCTTGGCTGATGGGTTAGGGATGTGCAGTGGTGGGTCTGTAGGGGCTGTCTGGAATCAGCACATCCAACTTTGGACAATCCCTGTGCCTTCCCTGCTGCTGGAAACACTTTTACACATACAACCAAAATACATCAAAAGGAAAAAATAATTTCAATGCTTACCTCCCTCTTTCTGTCAATACTAGAAAATATTTTAGTATACCAGGATGAAACAAATGTTAACTGTGCCACATAGGAAATATTTTAATTAAAAGAAAATAAAGAGAGAGAAATGTCTGGATAAGGTACAAAAGACCTACACTTTCTACATGTTACTATTGTTAGAAGCAAAATTACGTAACTCTAATTTAGTGTGCCAAGAAAATTCTTTCTGTTCCATCTGTTACAACTATATTAGATGACAGTTGTTGAAGTTAAATTTTAGTAATTATCAGGATTGGGCAACTTTTACTTAAGGAAATTTTTGAGATTTTTTTTGAGGATCCTTCTAAATAATTAATCTTAATTATCAATTAATCATTATCACAAATCAATCTCAAAATTGTGAGGAAGCTTCCAGAAGACTAGGAAAAAAGAAAGTAAAAGAGTTTTACAATATTTTAAAAAGGAAATGTGATAAGTAGGCTAAGTCTGTGTTAGCCTCATACTGATCAAAAACATGTATAAACGAGCAGAACCAGTAAAAACAAAAAGAAGGCATACTAAGGATGACCCATGAAGAAAAATAGCTCATGTCATACATTTTATAACTTTTTAAAAGTAAGGTTTTTATTATTACATAATAATAAATCTATTGAGTAAATATTTTAATATCTATATAAATAATTATTAATACAAAAGGGAATAAAGATTTTTTTAAATAAGGAAGCAACAGTCTCCATCATTATTTTTCTAGAGATTCTCTCGATATCTCTTCTTATCTCAGTACTAATCAGTACTGTAAAAGTAGCTAAAAAGTAATTTTTCATAAGTTCAGAAATGGCATTAAAATAGTGGAGCTGTAAACACAGCAGTATGATTAGCATGGCTGATTTAGTACTGTGGGTGCATTTGAAAAAAGTACATTTTTGTAACAGCCAAAATTACATCTAGGCAGGCAGAAGATTGGAAGTGATCTCAAGCACATATGAGATACTGAACAAGTTGCTTTCACTTTCTAATTTGATAGTCAGTTTTGATCTGAAATGTAGGACAAATGCACATGATGAACAGTTCTACTGGAAAAGTCAAAAGTGATGAAGTAATGTATCAAATAGCTTAAAACATAAATATTAAAATAATTTAGAAGGAAAAATAACATTTTAGTTAATAGCAATTGAATTTCAGAGCATGATTTAACACCTTTGCTCTCATACAAAGTAAGCCACATGCCTATCTTCTGAGGCATATGTCTATAAGAGGATCTTCAGCAGAATTACTCGACTCATATTTTCAAAGCTGAACTACAGGATTACTAAATATATTGTTCAATTATCCTTGACAACTTTTTTTGACTGAAATAATGCAAAGGAAGCAGGTGGAAGTGGAAGATTTATAGAATATTTTTGTAGGTGATTTACACCAGAGTGCATTACAGCAATGTGCGCGTGCGGCCCAGGAAGCCGGCCGTATCGTGGGCTGCGCCTAAAGAAGCAAGGCCAGCAGGTCGAGGGGGGGGATTCTCCCCCTGCTCTCATAGACTCCACATGGGTACTCTGTCTATTTCTGGGCACCCCAAAATAGGATGGACGTGGACCTTTTGGAACAAGCGTACAGAAAGGCCACGAAGATGATCAGAGAGCTGGGGCCTCTCCTGAGGAGGCTGAGAGAGCTGGGGCTGTTCAGCCCAGAGAAGAGAAGGCTTTGGGAAAACCTTCCAGGAGCCTTCCAGGACAAAAGGGGCCTTCAAGACGACTGGAGAGGGACTTTTTTGCCAGGCATGTAGTGAGTGATATGATAAGGAGGAATGGCTTAAGCTGAAATAGGGTAGTTTTAGGTAACATATGAGGAAAAAATGCTTTCCTTTGAGGGTGGAAAGGCATTGGAGCAGGTTGCCCAGAGAAGTTGCAGATGCCCCATCCCTGGAAGGGGTTAAGGCCAGGCTGGAAGGGTCTCTGATCAACCTGGTTTAGTGGAAAGTGTCCCTGACCATGGCAGGAGAGCTGGAACTTATGATCCTGAAGGTCCTTTCCAACCCAAACCATTCTGTGATTTTATGTTCTATAAATCAATTTTTCCTTCCAAAAAGTCAATTAAAATTTCATATACATATAAATATTTATAAAAATATTTTTAAATCTTTAGTGTATACACATACATATGTTTACATGTGTTTCTATTTATATTGTGTTGACAATTACATGCCAAAATTAAATGCATTAAGGATTTTTAGGTTTTATGTTAGTGATTGCATACTCTAGAATGAAGTCAGTTCTTTCACTTTTTTTTTGGCCCTCATTTCTGTGTTGTGAAATGAGAGGTGCTACCTTTAGACCAAGTTGCACTGAAGTGTTGAGCAATAATAATGGTTCAATGTAAAAATCTTGTGAAAATTGTAAGGTTGTACAGAACAGTTTTAGTATTTAAGTAGTAGACATGTATTAGGAAATCATAATATATATTCATATAAGTAAAGGAAAGCTTAGATCAACCTTCCAATATAAATATATATTACAATAGTACCTCATTCAGGATTATGATTCTCTTATACAACTCTGTTGTATTTGCTGTATAAATGCACAGATACCCAGCCCAAAATTTATAATCTAATTATATGTGTATAAGGATTTACTTATCTTTTAGTAATTCATCATTAGGAAGTTCAGGAGTAATTTTATTTCAATTATAAATTTTAGCAATATATAAAATATTAAATCCCAACTGATTTAAGATGGCTATTAACCTCACTAGTTTCAACTGGGATCAAATATAAAAAAATATTTAAACAAGACCCTTAGCTTCTTAATCTGCTTAGCATTTTTTCTTTTTCCACACCTCTTTTAAATGAGTTCTGCCTCAAGCTGGAAGCACCCATGAGGCGACCAGTATGACCTGGAATCCAGTACAGGATCTCGCTGTAACACAATTTCCAAGCAAACAAAACCAATTGTTTTGCTATAGTTTCCCTATCTTAGAAAAGCAAGCAAAAAAAAATCCTTCTTCTTTCATATCCTTTTTTATCAGAATAACCTTGATGTAAGCAAATATATAATTTCACAGAGATATTAAAAATCTGAATTATTTGACAAGAAAAAAATACAGCATTACCTTGTAATTTGTTTTTGCAAAAACACAGACAGTTAAAGAGAAGTCTTGATGTAAAATAATTATGGGAATTATTATTATCTTATGGAGATGAAATAAAGTAAAAGGAAAAAATTGGGCTATATTAAAATTTGATAGAAGGTAAAGGAATTCACATATATTCATAGGTAAGCCCAGAGGCAGCCATGGAGTTTATATATATTTTCATGCATACATAAGAAAGTTTTACACTAGACTGTAATAATATAACTTTCTACAGAATGTCACTGCTTGTGTATAAAATTTTCAACCTAATCTTAGGCAATGCTAAGTAGTGCATAGCCATTCCATAAAAAATATAACACAGAGATGAGTCAAACCATGGGGAAACAGGAAAAAAAAAGTCAGAAATTATAAAAGCTATGGGGACAAAAATCTGAAGGGCAGCTTTGAAGAGATTAGTGAGAGAAAGATAAAGCCTTTGGAAAAGCTACAGGCAGAAGAATTGATAAAGATATTTCTTTGCTGTGCCTGGAACACACTTGTGTTAGTCAGTATAAACTTATTCATGTGTAGTCAATATCTGTTAGAATTTTTACCTTAGCTAAATGACCTTAGCTTTATTTCCTTTTCAAATCATTCTTCCCTCCCACTACAGACTTTAATAAACAACAATATCACCTCTCCTCTTCCCTTAGCAAAGTATCTCCAGTTCCCTACAAATCTGAGAATTTTTCACTACATTTGTTCTGAATTTCAAATCTGTTGTAAACATAAATCAAGATTGCGTTCAGCATTTCAGACCAGCAAAAGAAGATTGAAAATTCAGAAAGGATTTTGACCTATGCAAGATATTTTTCTTACCTAAACACAACTTTGTGCTTGATTTTAAACTCTTTTAAATGGAACCCAATATATAACACCAATGATGAATTAGTGGACATACTGGCAAATCTGCAGTTGTTAACACAGACAATGAACTTGATTCACCATGTTATAAGTATTTACTATACAGGGGCACAGAAATACTGATGAATATTTGCTGGTACGATACATCATATGATGTCATATGATATTATGGGAAACCTCTTGTCATGTAAAATTACACACAGCATGAACTAAGAATATGGAAATAAATTTAATATTGTCAGGTCACAGGTTTGAGTGCTTGACAGGTCTGCCAAGCTTTTCAATAGGTAAACAGAAATATACAATATGTTGGTGCAGCAGAGAAAACAATGTCTCAGCTATTACAGGTGCAAGTCTAATATTATGACCATAATTATAGTTAGATTATATTAAATATATAATTTATTATATTAATTATATAACATTCAGAAAGTGAATCTTATATCATCATAATTAATCATTATTTACAATCAAATAGGAATTGAAATACATATTGTTTGTTTACTCTTCTGCTCACTATAGTGCATGTCATAAATTGACATTTTCCATATATATATATATAATAAGGTAATGTTTGACATAAACCCATGAATATTAGTTATGCTACCTATCTTCTTCATAAATACTTTTTCTGAGGCTGCCACTGTGCAAAGTGGAGGAAGAAGGAACTCTTAGGACTTTACACATGCAGATTAGTGGGCCTACCAGTTGAGTGTGTGTGGGGTAAACAGTCAAGCATTGATAAATTCTTGATATAGAAACAATATGCAACTCGCTGAGCTAGAACAGGAAAAGTTCTAGCAAAGCTATTTCAAAATACTGAAGACCAATAAAAAAGTTCTTGAGTAGGACTACTGGTACAGCTGAACCAAATCCATTCATATTTCCAAACAAGGAAGGTTTTGAAACTGGTGGTTTAAAGGTAAATATTCTGGTGAAATGGTTAAAGAATCACAGAATTACAGAATCAATCACAGAATCACAGAATATGCTCAGTTGGAAGGGACCTATCAGGATTATCAAGTCCAACTCCTGCCCCTGCATGGGACAACCCAAGGGTCATACCCTGTGCCTGACAGCATTGTCCAAACACTTCATGGCCTCTGTCAGGTTTGGTGCTGTGACCGCTTCCCTGGGGAGCCTGTTCCAGCGCCCAACAATGACCTGCATGAAAAACCTTCTGAAATCCAGCCTAAACCTCCCCTGACTGAGCTTCATGCCACTTCTTTGAATCTTTTCACTGGTCATGAGAATGAGGAGATCAGTGCTGGTCCCTCTGCTTCTCCTCGTGAAGATTTTGAAGACTGCAATGAGGTCTCCCCTCACTCACCTCTTCTCCAGCCTGAACAAACCAAGGACTGAACAAACCAAGTGACCCTGGTCACTTGGAGTTTGGTACTTACTACTCCTACTAAGCAATGTACTGATTTCTCAGAACTTCTGACATTTAGATTTGTGAACAAATTATGGTCCTATTTAAAAAAAAATCTGGCTGTGGGGGAATTTTTAAAGGCCAACTTAAATAGTTCATATGAAACTATTCAAACCAGGTGAGAACTATGTCTTGATGACAGTAATCACAGACAATGTTAGTAGTACAAAGGCTAAATAGCAGCTCTTCACTGTGATCAAGACAAATAAATCCTACAAATTTTTTGTCTTGAAAGTTTGTTCATATAAGGTGGTGAAAGTGATGCATAGAATTTTCAGTTGGATCAAAATTAACACTAAAATCTTTGAAGAGTTGTGGTAGTTCAATTTCTAGAAACTTTGAGGTGTATTGGGTTTCCGTGGCAGAGTCTTGGTAGGGAGGCCTCTGTGAGGGGAGGCCAGAGCTATCCCACGTGGGATACAGCTAGCTCCAGACAGTCCCAATGAATCTGCTCCAGGGCACAGTTGAGCCCATCAGAAAGGCTGGTGGTGCCTCTGAGAAAATATATTTTATAAAGGGAAATATACTGGACAAGCTAAAGAGGAGGAAAAAAACGAACCAAACAAACAAATGGGCACCCCTGAAACTGTGAGAAAATACAGTATGATCACCCAGCTCAGAGAAGGATGAGGGCAAAAGAGATGTGCTCCAGGAGCTGGAGCAGAGATTCGCCTGTAGGCCATTAACAAGACCACAGTGGAGAAGGCATTTCCCTGTAGTTTGTGGTGAGGACGACGCGAGAGTGGATATCCACACTGCAGCCTGTGGACAACCCACAGTAGAGCAGATTTTTTCCTGAAGGACTGCAGCCTGGTGGAAAGGATTCTCACTCGCATGCTTCATGCAGGGCTGCAGCCTTGGAAAGGAGGAAAAGCAGGAGGAAAGAAGAGCAGATAGGAACTGTTATGGACAGGTTATAATACTCCCTTCCCCACACCCTGTGATAATCTGGGTATGTGGACAGGGGCAGATGATGAGGAGGAAGTGACGGGGAGAAGGATTGGAATTGAACTTGGGAAAAAGGGGCAGGGAAGATTTAATTTTCATCTTTTTCTTTTGTTACTCACTGTTCAAATCCACTTTAATTAGCAACAAATTACGTTAATTTTCTTCATGTCAAATCTATTTTGCCTGTGATGTTGATAACTGATTTCCCTGCCTTTATCTTCCCCCATTAGATTCTCCTTCGCTTTAATTTCTCACCCTGTCCTGTTGAGGAAAGGGAGTGGCAGAGCAGCTGGGTGGGCAGCTGGATGCTTGTCAAGATGAAGCCAACACATAAGATAAGCTGATATGTGACTATATAATCATAGTGATTGGTATATGTAGGTTTATGTAGTAAAATGTAAAAGATGGAAGTAAAGACTATTTTTTAGAACAGTTATAGCTGTCCTAAGTGAAAAGGCTGTTTCATCATGTCCAAGAAATTATGGCTGATCTTTAACTTAGGAAATAGCCCCACTTGTTTATTCAACTTGTGTTTGCCAAGGCATGAAGGCACAATATGTTTTATTCCTTAGAACCCTGTCAGCATAGAGTCCTTACTGGATAGAGTCCTTACAAGAGGTCATACAGTTTTTTTGATCTACTTGTTTGAGTCTCTGTTTTGCCTGAAAATGGTTCAAACAGGTCCTGTTTTACAAGTTGTGGTAAAAAAAAACCAGTCTTCCCAAGTATGGGAAATTTGATGTTTTTTTCAGTTAGATGAAAAAAATTCAGGGAAGTTCAAGTAGCCTATAGTTGACAATTTCCTAATTTAAAATCCTTCCTGTGATTAAAAATTAACTGAATGGAACATTATCTTCAAGACTGTTGTTTTGTGTTTATTAATACTACTGAAAGAAACTGAATCAATGATAGCAAGAGGCAAAAGTCACCAAACAGTGAACAAATATGTATAAAAGAAATGTGACAAATAATAAAATGTATACGCAAATGAAGTGAATATATTTTCATTTTTCAGAAATTTTCCATTCATGATTTATTATTTACACAATTTTTTAAACAACTTGTGCTGATGTTTGAAAAAGAACTTGGGCTATTTTTAGGTCTTGGTAAGCTCTTGCTAAGAGATCAGAGCCATGTCATAAGACAATAAGAAAAAAATGTAATTGTTCCAGAAGCAGGCAAATTAAGTTATCACCGTAAACAGTATTAGTGATATTTTCTCTATCTTCACCTTTTTTTTCCCTGTGAGTTAAGTTTAGCTATAATTTAATTGTTATAAACAGTCACTTATTTATAATTAACATGGAAAATCCTGACCTAATTTTGAGAATTTTTTATATGATACAAAATCAGAAGAGATTTAATTAGCCTACAGTATTTATTTTGGTTTGATAAGTCAGTGATTTCTCTAAATGTAACACATGTAAACTATACTAATTTAATCATGTAGTAGGAATACAAAAGTGTGTTGTTACTGATTAAATGATTACTGCAACATCTTGCAGACTCAACTCCAGGAAAAATTATGGGAGCAATTACAGGAAAAGCACTTGATTGCAGTAAATAGTGAGGAAAAAAAAAAAGGAAAAATCGTAAAGCAGGGGCTGAAAAAAGTTGTAAAGCAAGAGGTAAATTTATCAATGTTTAGGATGATTTCAGTGTGATTAAAATCCCCACATACATTTGAGGACTACAATTGCCTGCAAAAACTTAACTTTTCAAAATCTTGTTTGATTTTAGTAATGTGATCTCTATAGATTTCCCATTGCACTACTCCTGGCATCAGTGAGTCTGAAAAGGCATCCTATTCCTCATGGATTTTTTTTTCTGTTGACTGTTTTTCTAAATATTTACTTTTGTACAGCTGGAAAAAAAAGCAAACATTGCAATTTTCACAACTTTACCATTCATTTAATCTCACAACAAACTCTTTTTAAAGAACCATATTGGGGGATTTTCTTCTGAATAATGAGTGGCTCTTAAATGAATAACAGGAAAACACTGAAATGAGCATATTGCATTTATTAGAATTTTTTTTTTCAGAGCAATTAAGAGAGAGTTTACAAGGGAATAACAAGAGAGGAGCTATCTAGGAAAGAAAAAAATACTACAAGACGCTTTTCCACTTAAGAAAATACAAATATAAGCAAACTATATATGAGATGTAAGACAATGTTTCAGAGAAGGGTGAGAAAAATATTTGATAGAAATCATCTGATTTTTAAAGGAGAAGAAAAATTGTTATTTTGCATTAGGTTGTTATATTTCAGTTGTAAAATCTTAATATAAAAAACCAATTAGAAATTAAGAACTCAAACAATCTCTTCTTTAAATTGTATTTTGAAAAGAAAAAGCCAAAACCCCATACTTCATATGCATTTATATTAAATTACAAATTCAGCAAATCATTTAAGCACATAATTAGTTATAGGCAAGTGGTTAAGTATATTGACTTCAAGTTAAGTTCATGCTTAATTGCTTTGCCGAATCAGACTCTCCAAGATGTTTAATAAGTGTTGGATTTTTTTTTAGAAAACAGGATAAAATCGTCATAGCTTCATGATTCCTTTGGGTTTAGTTACATAAATACCTAGTCTTACTATGTACTTCACTACTTGTCTCATAGTCTTTGATGTGTTTATCTGTTCAACTTGCCTTTCATTTTACAGGTAGGAAATTAAGACTATCAATATGCCTACACTGATCCCTCAGTCAGATTGGAGGTAGATGCAATCTGGCTGATGGAGGTGCAAAGTCAGTGCAGCATGCTCTGCCACTGATGAAGAATATAGGACCTCAGACAGGCTCACATAAACTTGTCCAGAAAATGCATTTTCTTTTAGAAATGTAATAATTTAGAAGATAAAATTTTTATATGTATGTATTTATAGCTATGTTGTACATGAACATATGGACATACAATATATATACGTATATCTGTGTATATAATCAAATATTTATATATATATATATTCTTATATACACAGATATTAAAACTTGAAAATTAGTAAAATATATACGATACCGTGTTTCTGAGGCCAAAAAACAGAACAATCAATTGATTTGTGAAAGACTGGTGTGTTTAAAGCACATGATAATATCACATACATATTGAAGGACTAATACAGTAACACCCTGGGGTTTTTCTTTCTGTAATAGCCCTTCTTTCTATAATAAGATGAAATGTAGACAGATTTTTTTAGGTCATCATTTTTTTATGAGATAGCTTAAGTCTAATGCAAAACTACTTAAGAAACTCAAATGTCTCATCTGAATTTCCAAATGAGTAGCAAGTATTATTAGAGCATTAGTCTTCCAAATGTAGATGTAACTGGCAAAAGAAAGGGAAACTGAAATCTCAGAAAATCTATGTCTATCCTTTCTGTTTCTCTCAACATGGAAACTGTCTGGTTTAAACATGCAATTTCTTCCTTTGTGTGTATATGCCTTTGTTTTGGACCATAGGAAACCTCCGAAAAAATGAGCTCCACAGCATTAGCTAATTAATATTAACAGTTGCTATGTAAGCTACATCAGTTTTATCATTGTCCATTTTCCAGATGAGAAATAAATAGATTTTTTTAAGGTAATGCAGTGAGGCAATGGCAAAGGAGGGGGAAGTACTCATGTTTTATGCTCAAAGTTCAGACAGTCCCTGCAGTAATGTGGTCTATTTTAGACATCAATGCAATTTCAATGTCCATAATGCTATGTAGTCTCAGTCTGGAGTGAGATATCACATGAGTAAAGGAATGTTGTAGAGAAAGGATATAGAAACTCAGGCAGTCTACACCCCTTTCCACACACATTACTGTCTTCTCAAGCTGTGTTTCAAGGAGAAACACTAAATGACCAATCAAATTTCAAATGTCTCGAGATACTGTAAATTCCAACCACTGTCTTTCCTATCTTTCCTCTCGTCTCTATAAGAGGCAATTTCTATTGGCTTCTCATATGTTTTGACTGCTTCTTTAGAGCAGTCTTGGAGCTGCACTGACTGCTAGATTCACTTTGCAACAAAATTTGGTTTTGACATCTTAAAAATCAGGTGATGTTGCCTGCACAGCCAGTGTGTCTTACAGATTGCCAGGACAGTGTTTACAGCATACTCTACCCTTCAAAACACACAGCTGAGCCTGAGGGCATAGTCTTCAGCTAATGAATAAGAGGAACTCCTCTTTTTATAGAAGTATGAGAATTCTTAGAGGCAGAGCTTGTTGAAGAGCAAGCTCCCAAGGAGCCTTAAAGCTAAAGCAAAAGGTCACCATCCATTCACAGTGGCAGATCCAGGAGGCAGAGGAACAGACCACAGGCACTGGAGACACGTAGTGCTGTAGAACACTTAAGGCACTGCAATGAGGGATATTTCAATACAAGTGAAAAATGATAAATTTATAGAAAAAAAAGAGACTTATGGAAAACCTTGTCTGACTGCCTCCTCAAAGTAGAGCTAACTGCAAATTTAGATTATATTGTCTACATTCCTCATTGTGTGAAGGGGCTGGTTCTGGTTGGGCAGCGTCCACAGCTTGTCTCTTTTATTTACAATCTGTGAAGTGTGACTCTTATATCATGTTGATGGAAGGAATAACTGAGATAACTGAATATAGATATGTAGCCAGTACTTCAGGATCTGTAGAAGGGTAAACTTTATTCTTGGAAAGTGATGTAGTGAGGGCCTGATCTCACTGGAACACAGTGAGCAGCAGGATGAACAGGTTTATCTTTTCAAGAAAGAAAAAGAAATAATTACTGTTGCCCCATCTTCTACTAGAACAGAAGCTTTACAGGGAATCAGCAAATGGACATGGAGGAAGAGCTGATGGCGGATGCCTGGTATACAGTAATTGATATGGTTAAATTATAATTCACCATATGAGGTGGGCATGGCAAATGTGGTGTTTGGAGTCAGGATGTGCAGAACTAGCCAACCTCATCTCCTTTTCTACAGGCCACAAATTATGGCATGGTATAGGTCAAGGGAAGGAAAGATGGGTTTCTTCTTTCAGTACTCTTTAACTGGCAATATTTTGCTGTCTATAAATAGTATCCCTACTGTTTTCTGTGGCTGAGAGAATGTGTAGACAGGTAAGATGGAATGAGGATGTATACAGAATTATGATAGCGTTTTCAGCATATTGACTGGTGTATGCCTTTGAGCTGGCACGTAGACCTCTGGATAAATCACTGAGGAGCATAGTAACTCCAGCTAAAGCCAAAAGCTGAAGTACTTTCAAAAGCAAATGAGTGGATGTTAGATATGGGCAAAGAATTTTAACTAATTGAGCATGCCTATTTCGGAAGAAATGTTCACCTCAGTTTGAATGCAGTTGGTATAAATCATAGTTTCCCAATATCCACTGGTGCAAACACCTTTTGCTGTTACAGTCTGTTCAGTTTTCATAGATCAACAAATTTTGCAAGCTGTTGCATCTTTTGGTGTATGATATCTTGATTACTTTGGCAGCTCCAGGTTCCAGACTAAATTACCTTTCTTGTTAAGAACTTTTGTTAAAAAAATTCCTATAATAAAAAGTGATAACCAGAGCCAAATTCACAATTTAATGGAATCATGGAATAATTTAGGTTGGGACATATGACCCTGTTCCTAAAGAAGTTCTAACTACAGCAGGTTACACACAGCTGTGTCCAATCAAGTCTCAGACACCTCTGAGGATGGACATGCCAAAAACGCTAAGGGCAATGAGTTTCAGGTCTTGAAAAACTTAATGGCAAAATCAGTTTTTCCCTATATCTAGTTGTCACTTCCCATGTCCCAGCTTGTGTCCACTGCCTCACATCCTAAAGCTGCGCACTTTTTGCAAGAGTCTGGCTCCATCCATTCAGATAGTTGGAGACAGAGGCAAGGACTCCCTTGAAACTTCCCTTGTCAAAGCAAAACAAACCTCATTTCCTCAGCCTGTCCTCATCCATCATGTCTTCCAGGTCCTTGGCCATCTTGCTCACTCCCTACTTGACTTACTTGAGTATGCTAATGTCTTTCTGGAAACAGGGATCCCAGCCAGACATAGCACTTCAAATGCACTCTCAGAAGTGCCAAATGAGGGTGGAAGGATGATGCCCCTAAAACTGCTGACAGCATTCTTAGTAATAGAGCTCAAAATGCAGTTGACCTTGTTGCTGAATCACATTCAACTTGATGCCCACAAGCTTTTCAAAGCTCTTGTCCTCAGCTAGCTGGTTGCCACCAGCCTCTACTGTTGCATTAGTTACTCCTTCCCTGGCATAGGACTTTGCACTTACTTCTGTTGAACAAGGAGGTTCCTGTTAATGCATTTCTCCAGCCTGACTAGGCCCTTCTGTACAGCAGTCCTCCAGTGTGTCAACCACTTCTCCTAATTTGGTACCAAGAACAAATTTGCTGTGAATTTATTGTGTCCCACCATCCAGGCCTTTAATGCAGACAGACATTGAACAGTCCCAGTACTGATCCCTGAAGTAAAGCACTTATTACTTGACCACCAGATAAACTTTGCACCCCTTATCACAGCTCTTTTGGCTTAGCAGTCCAATCCATTTTCCATCTACCTCATTATCCATTTATCCAGCATGTATATCACCATTTTAATGATAATGAGACTTTATAAAAATGTGTAAAAGACCTTGTTAAAGTCAAGGCATATACCACCCACTGACCCTCCCTTTGTCTACTGCACCACTATTCATCTCCTCTCATAGAAAGTTGGTCTGGCAGGGTTTGCGCATGCTAAATCTATGTTGGTTGCTCCCAAATACCTTTTTGTCCTTCATGCCTCTGAAAATTATTTCTAAAAGGATTTATTCTATGACCTATCCAGTCACTGAGGTGAGGCAGACCAACTCATAGTCCCCTGAATCTTTCTCTTGCCATTTTTCATGATAAGACTGACATTCGGGTTTGGTTTTTTTTTTCCCCAGTCTTTGGGAACCTCCTCTAAAATTCATGACCTTTTGAAGAGGTTAGACAACAGCCTTGCAATGATATCAGCCAGCTCCATCAACAGTCTCAGATGCATCCCATCTGTTCACAGATATTTGTGTATGACTAATCAGTTAATCCTGTCTTTGGGTAATATAGATGATATTTCACCCTCTTCCCTCTCTTGAAAAGGGAAAAAGATAAAATAGACATTATTACAAAACAACAGAGCACACACTCAGGTATAACATTAATTATAGATTTTCCATCTCTTTGCCCAGTTAGGCCCAAATGCCACTGAAACAAATCTGACAACTTCTATCAGTAGGCTGTTTTAAAGGCTTTTGAAAGTAGATAAAAAGCAGCTATTAAAACTTCAGTGAAGAAGTTCTGTGAAACTGGAGGGCAGTGAAGAGATCTGTCAGTGAATGTATACAATTCAGAAAAGATAGAGTCCTTGGTAAAAAGAGTTGAAGAATCAAGGAAACACACACATGCTGATAAACCCCCCCATGTGATTAACAGCTATCACATGCTCAGATAAATAAGAAATTCTCCTCACTGGAATTAAGGAATAAAGAAAACCAGTGAATCTTAGAGGGCAAGTTTGTGCTAGAAAGGGTGACTGTATTAAAAGAAGAATGAGGTTTGGATAAATTAATATGTGCACAGTCAACAAACCACAGCTAAGGAACATCTTTTAATCAAAATACATTTTACATGACCTACTTTACTTGTTAATAGCATTACATGTTTTCATGACTACAGTTCTCCTCTATCAAATTTGTACTTTAAACTTGCTAGGTCCTCTTAGTTCACATCCTAATTTACAATCATAATCGGGTTTTATTAATATCTTACTTTTGCAAGGCAAATTATGTTATCTTTGTATTGCACTTTAGTTTAGAAATAAGAAAAAAATTGATTGTTATTAAATATACCATAATTTCTCTCCATAAGAATGATTCAGCATTCACCATAAAGATGCAACTTTGAACTTTTCTTTCACAAAGACAGTACATATCAGTAAAGGAACATGACATTTAATGCAATAAGAAAATAATATAAAAGGGACAAACCATATCATAAAAACTCAAGCTAAGATTACAGATCAAACCTCTGTAAACATAGCATAAGTAGCAATATGACATATTTATAAGAAATGTTAATCAATTAACTCACTTGTGTCAGAAGTTTAGGATGGGTTATTCAGGAATTTCGTAGATTTTGGTTTCTTTTTTTTTCAATTTAATATAAGCTATCAGAAGAAGTCAAATGAAGCCGCGTGTTAACTTCCAAATTTTTAGTATAACCATGAGAAAAGCTTTTTTTCAAGAGTGTCTCTCATCTTTATGATCTAAAATAGTAGATAACCTTGGAAAAGTATTAAAATTATTTTAGGACATTTCAGTTTTTCAGGTACAGTTATGATTCAAAAAATAAAGGAAGATATGTTATATTTTAAAAATGATGCCTTTATAAATATATGCATATTTTATACAAATACCCAAAAGAAATTTTAAAAATCTGCATTCAGCTGTGGGCAAAATAACAGTTATTTGCTCATAAACATGCGATTAAAAAAATGCTCAGAAGAAAACTGCTCCCTATATTCTATATTACATGCTTTTATTATATTTTCCATGTTATGATCTAGTATTTATTTCACTAAACTAATTAGCATTAGAATTCCAACTAACTCAAGGGTACCACTGTGTTTAAAAACAAAAAACCAAAACAAAACCACCACCATCACCACCACCAACAACAAAAACAAACCAAAAAAAAAACATCCCACAGGAAAAAACCAACATAACAGAGAATAAACCTTTGATGAGCACACACCCAAACTGAAGTACTTTCATGCCAATGTTATGAGCCTTTGTTCTTTAATTTTGCTAGGCAGAACTGTAGTGCATACTCTACAGTAAGCAGATGCAGAGATAAGCCCACATCACATAACTACAAATGATTAATTTGATATAGTCCTGTTTGCCCTTCCTTTCATTGCTTTTTCTTCTGAACCATCACAGATAATCTTTTATTCTGTCCCTAATTTTCTGATGACACTCCATAACTAGGGTTATGAATCTTTGATTCATGCAATCCTTCATCTTTCTAATGTGGCTTGGGGAACCGCCATTTTTTACTGGAATCATAAGCTTACAAATCATGCCCAGCAGTTATGTGGATCTTCAATTATTGTGTGATTAACACTGAAAATTTTTTGGTTCTAATAAAATCTTTTTGGTAAATAAAATTCCCAAATAATTTTAAAATACAACAAATCAATAAGGTTTAGCATTTCATCAATGCTGAAACATCTCAGCAAGCATCATCCAGCCGCATATTGGTGTGTTGTACATTGCATTCGTTAATCCAATGGAAAGCTTAAAAGTTGTTAAACTAAATGAGGAAGCACACAACAGGAAAAATAAGAAAGAGACAATAAAGTGCCTATTATTTATTTGGCAATGCACAGGTTTACATTACCTTGACAAGTGCATCAATATCAAAATATTTTACACCCTCCATAACTAAAATATTATTCTTAAATTATTTGGTTTGATCCTAAGGAAATATTTTTTAGCACTCATTTCAATATACATTTAGTTTATTCTTCTCACATTTCTACTGATGTGTATTAGATTTCTAAGCTTCATATTCATTGGACACCTAGGCAGTAAACTGAACTGAAATGTTCTGAACTTCTAGCTATTCATTTGGCCAAAATATATACTTAAGATCAAGAAAAAAACAGAAAACAGTCTAATTTCCATTAAATATTTTATCTCTTCATAGAAGCACAAATACATTCTTCATGTGTTGATAACTACAGAGAGCCTCCCAAATCCAGAAGTGAATTCAGAGATGAATACTCCCATCATGAATTAAGAAAATTCTAAAAGCATTTCAATTATTTATAATATTCATACACCAAGGCCTTTTCCCTTCAGTTATTTTTCCTGAATGCTTGTCTCCTTCAGAAGTCTTCCACATTCACCATTAGTCTTGAGTGTCCATTTTAAATAACAAACTGTGAACTACCAAAGTCTAAAAGTTTGTCTAAAAGTAGTTTCTCTTTTCATAGTTGTGATTAAATGCGCAGCAAAGACTTTTTGCAATTCCCTTAAGCAATCCTTGCATAATAACAAAGATGTAACTTGCATCAACTTTAGCAAAGCTTTCAGTGCTGCCTCCCACAATATCTGAGTTAAGTTGTCATGGTAAGGATAGATGTACAGCAAGAAAAAAGTATAATGCTGGCTGAATTTTTGGGTTATAGGGTAGCGTTTAGTAGGCCATCCTCTAACTGGAGGCCAGTAAAGATTTTAGTGTCATGGGATTTGGTACTGGGATCTTCATTCTTTTATGTGTTAATCAACAGCAGAGTTTTGGGATGCAATAGCTAGAATAAGGTTTTTAAGATGGAGTCAGGCTTTTTGCAATAGTGGGTGGTGGCAGCAAGAAAAACAACCGACATGACTTGGAACGAGGCATCTTTAGAATGGAGAACCTGGATCAGGAGATCAAGTGCAGGAAGTGGCTATATCAAGCTAAGCAGAGCCCTGCACAATTCACTGATGCCATAACTGAGTCTTTTTTGAGCAGCTGATTGGACCGGAGACCTTCTGAGTTCCCTTCCAAGTTGAATTTTCTTATAATACTATCATTCAATTATTCTATGTGATTAAATTTTTTAAAATATATGTTCTTCTTGTAGTTGGCAGATACACTAGAAGAAGAAGTTCACATTTGTCAGCACATATTGCAGCTCTTTTCTGTGCATAAGATAGCAAAAACAACCATAGCACCATGTGGTTTCCATTATAAAGTGCTGACTTTTTAATAGAGCAAAACAAGGATGACTTGTACAGTACAGCTTCCTGTCACTTATACAAGAATTCCCTGTGCAGGAGACTGTTCTCAGGTACTGGCTGTTTGTAAATGTAAAACACAGTTACTCGAATGTCTGTTTAAATTAAGCCCATATGCTGAGATATCAGCTCCCCAATGTCCAGAATATATGGCTACCTACTGACATTCTCAACACTGACAGACATTCCACATGTAATGTAATTAAATTTAGATGTCTAGCCTTAAAGAAAGAGAGAAAGTTCATGGGCTGCAACCAAGTTGAAGATGGTACAGTATTACTTAATCAACTCTGTGATGTGAGGATCCCAAAACAGCTCACAATATTTTCTTGCTATATAGAACCCATTGTTCTGGAAGTAGGTGATAGATACAATAAGTCTAATTTTGATAATACAAGAAACCAACATCTACATGAGAAATTTTCCTGATAATTGTTTTTCTGCCAGTCATACTAGACCCTGGATAGCAAGCAAGAAAACTAACAAAGAGATACAAGAAAGCTGACTTCATCTTATGAAAGTTTGTCTCCATAAAAATGTTCCCCTCTAAATCCACAGGTTTTCGGGGAGCACACACACACATAAAGAAAAAAACCCAAGAAACTCAATAAAAATGATTGAGTCAATTTTGTCCTTACACGGATAAGATTTTTAGCCAGAAATATTTACTTTACTACAAAATGTAGCTAGTATCAGAAAACCCAAATTAGAAAGCGTCTACAAGAACTATCAAGTCCAGTTCTAAATGTAATCATTTCCTACAGGCAAAAAAGTCCTCTAGTGCAAACGGCTGCATATGCCACTCTGTGGAAAGATTCATATTCTCAACAAAGAAAGGAATTCTGAGAGCTTGGATGATGTGGCATAGCAACTAGGAAAAGATCTCACACTTGTCCAGTCAGCCTCTGTTACTTTTCAGGTCATGTTCATTTCAGAGGAATTACGGCTGTATAAAAAGTGATATTAAATATTTTTCTTGAAATGAAGGTTCCCTACTATTGGACTGTATATAACGCATAACTACTATGATGAAAGCTACTAAGAAACTTCTTCTGACTCATGTAAGATGCTCAAAACTCCAGAGTATAAGTGCTGCAGATTTGACAGTTTCATAGTCTTATAAAAACTAGATATCCAGTGGTTTTGCTTCTTTCATTTTTTCCTCAAAAGAAATATCCATCTTTTCATTACCCATCACTGTCATAAAAGTAATGCAATATATTCATCGATAGAAGCCTTTTTAGAATATTTTTAGAACAATTTCTTCATGTATTTGTTGTTATACATACCATGTTGCTTACACAAGAGCAACTTGCTTATTCTACATCATTTAGCTAGAGCTTAAAATACAAAGATGTGATGGAAACGAATGATGAACCATAGTGATACATTTATTACTTTTCTCCTTATTTTACTTACCTAGCTAAAGAATAATGGGAAATTGAAAATGGAATCATTCAAGTTGCATTGAGGAGAGAGAAACAGCCTGAGAAAATATCCCTGCCAGGATATTAATTATTATGACAAAAGGAATATCTGCCTATCCAACAGCAGGCACCTACTCAAGTGCACAACCCCAGACATTTTTAGTTTCTGTTTGACTTAAGTTTGTACAGATTTTTGACATTTGTCTCCCTAGCACCATCTGGTGTCTACCAACTTATAACTTATGAGAATGCACCAAACACAAAATTAATTCAGCTCTTGGCCTCATGGGACAGAAAAATTTACAGCAGGCATCTTCACAAAGGCTCAGAAAAATATTAGGCAGGCCAAAATGAGCATACATTACATTTATGATTTTCACCAACCTGAGTTGGTGAAACATTGAACAGACGCATATTCACCCATGTCTCATGTATTTCCTCTGGTGGAATATAAAGGATGATAGGAGCATGGATGTTCCTGTTAGCTGGATTTAACATATGAAATATTTCCTTCTTCAATCTAAATTTTACTTAGAAGATATGCTAACTACATTTCAGCTAAATGGTACTTTATGCACATTCAGCCTACATGGCATGTAAAAAAAATCACATAATATACACTTTTCAATAAAAACATATAGAAAAGATATTCTGAATAGCCTTAAGAATTGGAATACTATTTTTTTTTACAATACATAGTTGTCGACAGCAATATCAGGGCACAGCTGTGCAGAAAATGATTCAACCTCCATATGCTGCCACTGTGTATACTATACCGTAATTCATAAATATGAAGAGTGAAAGTATCATTATTCAGTGTCCCTGAAGAAAATGAGAACCTATGTTTTTTTAGTATTCATCCATTTTGCAGAATGATTAAATTTAATTTAATGTATGCATTATTTTGTCTTAGGGAAAAAAAAGCAACCTTGAAATGTTAAAATAATCAAATACTGAATCAATATGCAATAAACTGTTCTCATATCACTTTCAATTTGTTTTAGTACAATTAAAATAATATATTTTCTAAATACTTTTAGAGATGTGCACCTGTAATATCCTACTATTATTACAGAATATATCACTATTTGATAGTTTCATCAAAAAATCCTAGATGGTAGTCTATCTGAATTATGTTAAATAAAATATGGCCACTGTCTTAATTAGTCTGCAAGATTAAAATCAAATGGATCTGGGATAAAAACTGAAGTCTAAACATGCCGTATATATCATGTGTACAACAGGGCACATAGAAGTCAAAAGGTCATTATTTTTTCTGAAAATTACATATTCTCATGCAAAATCTGATAGTCTTTATTGATGGACAATGTCATAAAGCCATCACTGTGTTTATAGACATTTAATTGAAGACAGCATAAAACGATAAACTAAGAAACATGCATGGTTGACTCCTCCAATTCAAACCATAAATCATACTGATGTTCAGACAAGTCGCCCAGACACAAATTCTGATGATAGATGAACCATTTAACTTTGATTTTTGAAAGCAATGAGCTCGCTAGCAATACCTCACACTGACTAATACCACATATGGTCATATAAGAACTCATCAAAAATCCATTTTTCCCTTGTGTGGATGCTAAAATTATCTTCTAAATGATCATTATTAAAAGTGTGCAGTGTGTAACATCCTTCTAATGTTCATAGCTGGATTCAAAGTCTGCTTGCTTCAGTAAGCAATGATTTTATTGCTGTTTGTAATCTTAAATAGAAGCTCTTAAAATATAAATAAAAGAGATGAAACAATATACAATATTAATTTATAAAAGTATTATAGAAAAGCTAACAAAACAAATGAAGGGAAAGAAACTTTTTGTAAAGATCCTTAGCATAACATAATATTTCTAGATGAAAAAATGTATTATACAACATGGCTGTGATGAAATCTGAGCCAAAATATTCTCTTCGTATTTTACAATCAGCATCCCACAGTGTATCTTTTTGGACTATTGAATATTACAGCAGTAAAATCCTAAGCAAACAGACAAACAATAATTCATCTAACATTGGCTTATATTTATGTGTGTGATACAATTAAGTCATTAGTAAATTTTCATTATAATGGTTAGGATTTGCACAAATTTGTGAACTGGGAGACAAGTGACTATATCTGCATAAGATGATTACCAATGTGCAAATTTTTTGGACTGACTGAATCTTTTTTTAACCTCCAAATATGAAATTATCACTTCTCAGAGCGTATCTGGGTGTATTAAATCTGTTAACATCAGCCATATGGCAGATCCATTACTTATTTTATTAAGTTTATTTCCATTACTTTACTAGAAATAAATCAGAATTTTTTTACTTTAGCCCTTGAATGAAAGTTCAACCAGCTAAAAGTCAGGCCTAACTCTGAGTTTATTAATGAGTTGGTAAAAAAATTTTTGCATTGTTTTCCTCTTTTTACCAAGGTTTGAGCCTCCAATCATTACCTGAGTTGGTTACTTTGTAAAATTGACAATAAAATTGACATGGATACCTCATAAAATAAGTCAACGGTATACATGTTAGTGAAATCAGAACATATCAAAAGGAAACTTTCAACACAACTGAAAGATTTTAATATATTTGTTATCAAGTATTTAAAATGAAAGAGAAAAATTTAAAAATAATCTTTCTTATTCAATAATTACTTTTCTAATCTTTCAGTACTCTAGAATTATTTTGATTTGTGTCTAACTATATTACTATTTTAATGAACTATAAATGTTATAAAAATCTGATTTTTTCCCCTATTACTGCTCCTACTAGCTGCTTCCTGCAGCTAGAAAAAGCAGCTGAATGTTTCTAGAGTGTTTGAAATTAAGTTGGGGCATGTAACAATTTTGAGGAGGCGCAGGGAAGTCAGCATTTCTCTGTTTTAAGTGGGCTTCTTATACAGATGATATTGCAGCACTAATGAGTGAAGTAGGCTTATCATGAAAAAAATTCTGTATTTTTTCATAATACCAAGATTTACATTATTAAAGTATTCATCGGATTTTAAATTTGAAACTTTCATTTGAAGCTACATATTTAAACAAAATGAGTATGGATAAAGGGCATTTGCAAGTTTACATATGAAAAACTGTATCCTGATCTTATGTTATTCAAATATACAATACTGGCCCTGAAGTAAGTCAGTCTATACCGGCAGGTGGAAAACTAGACATTAAGAATTAAATGTCCTTATTTTATGGAAAAAAAACCCAAAAAGAAAAATAATAAAATTGTAGGAAACACTCACTAGTCACCCCAACAAAGGGTTCAAATACCAGCTGGTCTTGTAGCATTCACTCAAACGGTGTTCATACACATTGCCTTATCTCGGCTCTTGCCAAATCAAGTTCCTGCATGACCATGACAAGATCAGCATGCACCTCCTCCAGTTCCTTTTTGGTATCATCCAACTGTAATAAATGAAAGAGCAGTGATATTTAGATGGATGAGTTGTGCGCCAGGAAGAGAAAACTACCAAACAAGGACCTAAAGCGATCCCCTGTCTTCACATGCTTGATTTCATTCCTTAATTAGAGCCATTAATCAATAGGTATGAGATATGAGGCTTTAGAAGGGCTTGGTGACACGACACCTTGCCACCTGTCAAAATTACAGCTTTCTGTTCATGCACCATCCCTCAAATAGTTATTTTCTGCAAGCCTGGCTGCATCCCACAATTCATTATTTACTGTATAGTTCTATCCCCGTGCAATGTCAGAAGATAACCCTTTGATGATAAGGAATGGTTTGCATAAAATGGTTAAATACTTCCTACTATAGTTAAACTTTAAAAAATTTGACTCTTATTATGACTTTACCAGCAAAAAAATATTGTATTCAAAATGTTCTTTTTACATTTTCCTTTTTAAGTATTTAAGTAGTATTTTTTTTCCAATATGAAGGAGCAGTTCATTATTAAAAGGAGCAGATTAAAAGTTAAACAATTACCTATTGTGAACTTCTCTTATGTATGCTTATACAAACATCTAGATATGTTCTTGCTATTGCTGGATATAGGTTATCCAGACACCAACATTCATATCTCTATACATATTACCTAGTATGTAAATATACAGAATTTAAAACTAAATAAAATCATATCTGTGAAGAAAAAGTACCAAGTGTGTATGTGATGGTAATAAATTTTAAAGCAGTAGCACATGTAGATTCACTGTGTCATACACAGGCAAAGAAAAGCAAAGTATTGCATGCAGATTCTCATGTATCTGATTCAGGGGAGTAAAAGCATAGCTGCTTCAAAGTAATGTTCCCTGCACTCTCCTGCTGACATGACTGAATCCTGGCCCACAGGGAACACCACCTAGTCTCCTGAAGTTAGACTAAGTGCAGATACACATTTCACACGCCGCTGATAAAGTGTCACGTTGCAGCAGCCTTCAGCCATAACAGCTTAGGTCAGACTGGAACCGGTCACTCAAAGGTTAAAGGTTCTGTATTGTATAACCAATGGTAGCCATCCAGTCACCACACTATAAATATTTAATATAATTACAGTTTGCTCCTCGTAAACTTCACTCATTTGTGGATACCACTAGTTTCCGATTTCTTGATGACAGAAACTGAAAATCAGCTGAAACTTAACTAAAAAGTCTTGTTTTCCTTGTCTTAAGGTCACCTAAAATTGTTATCCACTCTAGCTTCAAAATGTACATACAAAAGATTTGCTCCTGTAAAATGAAAACAGGTCTATTTCACATTCTGGACAATGTCAAATGTCTGTCTCTGTTTACTTTTTTCCAACAAATTCCCTGAAGTGACAAATTGAATTATAGAGTAAATCTTCTGTGCTGTAAATAAGAACATGGTCCTGGTGGAGGAGGGAGAATTAAGAAGGTATTTTCACACATTAGTGATGACAACATATATTGACTTGTTGCTCTGTTTTGTTATGCTACTCAGTGGTTACACTGTCATCAATGACTTACAAAATTAACTCACTCTCTTTGCATATATGTCCTCTTTGAATGCTTTAGGTAGAGGAAAAGTGGCTTACTCCACCCTGGAAATATTTGACATACATATTGTCATCACTTAAGAATGTGGTGAAACTAAACAAAAATGCAGGAAACGTGGTAGTTGTTTTGCATTAATCAGTGCAACTTTTGGAAAATCCTTCATTCTTCCCACGGCTAAACCAGAAAATTAAACATCTATTTAATATTAATAGTGTACATTTTAAGTACTTCAGACTCCTGAAGTTTAACTCTTGGACCTCAATTCACAGTAGAAGATTCTTTTGGAACAGACCTTATATCAGCGTCCTTATGTACACAAACAATTATTATGAAGTAACAGCAGTTAAAACATAACCTAAGTTCAAGATGAGCTCCTGGTATGTACTTGAGGTAAAGGCCAAAATCCAACAGACAGGGGAAACAGGGTTAGAATTAATTTAACAAAATCAAATAACTAAACAAGTTACAAGAAATTAATCCTGGTAAGTAAGGATAAAGATGTTACTTACTAGAAGGTTCAATTCTTCAAGTGAAAAAGCATACACATTTCCATAAATATGTCCTATCACTGAGAAGTTTTTCCACTGCAGTGCTTGCAGAAGTAAACACCCAAAGCCTTGCTTGCTTGTTCAGTATGATTTGTCATTGTTTCAGTTTTACTTCAGCCACAGAAATAAAATCATAGAAATGCTGGAAGACTTTGAAGGAGGACAGAAACCAAACCACAACTGTAATCCCAGGGTGTTATGCTATGTCAGCCGCAGCAAAGCTGTCAGATTACTTTTCTGTCTTAACCAGAATGACTCATCTCAGTGGAAACACATATACTGATATGATGATGGAATAAGGAATGTCCTCCCAAAAAAGCCCATATGCTCATGCAAATGGAAGCACAACTAATGCCTTCTCTTCATGCTGGGAAGCAAGTGGGTCTATAAGATCACCAAAAACACTATGGAGCAGAACTCCCACTGTCAGTTTTCTAATGAACTCTACACCAGCAGTGATTTCGTAAAGGGTTACTTAGTTAGCTATCATTTCTTGTATGTGACAATTTTGGATATGAAATTAGAACATTTTGCCTGAAATGCAAAAGTAGGGCTCTAAAATATTGAGTTGCTCAATATTCAGGAGGAAGTTCTCTTCCAAATAACCTTGCCATTCCACTACACACACTCAGGACATCATTTTTCCAGGAAGCCACAGTAAGTGAGGGAGAATTTCTTGTAAACATTGAGCTGATTTCATCATCACAGCTGAGAAATCCAACAGTGTGGAAAATAGTGATCTGCTACTAGGCAAAAAAGCACACTGACTGTAATCATACTTGGAGACAACCAAAGCAAAGATGAGCATAAAATATTAAAGATTTATAGACTATTTGTTCTTAGAAGAATGGGGGCTATTTTGCTGGGTGGTTAGACAACAAATAAAACAGATTCTTCCAGGAACTAGGAAAGGACACGTAATGAAATTCGTTCAACAAATCTCCATTTTGTGTGAGAGTACAGATTCAAAATTTGAATATTTATCAAGAGAAAGATGTGTCAACAGAATCTGTGCTTTCTTCAGAGACTGATACACTTTGTGAAAAGCGAGATATTGGAAAGAAACTGAAAATACAAAGTCCATGCATAAACTTGGACTATTGATGATCCCACCAGAAACCAACACAGAAATAATAACACTGAGGTGATCTATGTAAAATATATGCCCCTGGAAATCTCAAATTGCAGACTGGACATTCCAAAAGAGTTCAAGAATGTTGCAATCCTTAACTTCACTAACAGATAAAAAAGCTCCTTTTGATGTCCAGACCTGGTCAATTCCTCTTTCTAAAATTAAACAAGCAAACAGCAAACCTAACCAGCGCAATAAGTGCAGCACTAAAAGAAGTGTCGTATCTTACAGGAACCCATATTCCACATTGTATACCCTTTTGTTTAGCAAGAGCAAGGAATTATCATTTATTCATATTTTGTGCAAAAGACAAAAGTTGTATAAGAGTGTGTGAGAGTGTGTGATAGAGCACATTTCCACCTATACTGTGATTGCACAGGCAACGTGTAAGATCCTGTTACTGGAGGGATCACTAGATATATATATATATTTATTTATATAATTGCCACTAATTGTCTTTGATCCTGGCCAGTCAGAAAAAGAAACAGGGTAAGGCATTTGGTGCTATTTGTGTTTGAGTGAGTGCAGCGTTTTCTGCCTTCATTGATCTGTGTGGCCAGCCACTTCTACATGTGTATGCACAGTGTGTACGTGTGCTCGGGTGCCTATTGCAAATATGTGCTCAGTCTTGTTGCTGCCTAGGTCTGGGGACACCTGCTGCAGCAGCTTCCCCTCTATTGAGTGAATCAGTGTATTCAATTTTTTTTTCTTACAAAAAACCCAAACCAATAAATCCCAAGACTTTTACAAAATACATAAATAAATAAATCAATTAGAATAGACCCCTTCAAGAGATTGCTAACTGTTGAAGTACATTTGAGGAGAGCTAATTAAAATCTCTGTAAATGACAATGGTCACTTTTCTCAAAAATATACCAGCCCAAATCAACACATCTGAGAGAAATAAAGGGTGATCTGCTGTATAACTTTCTAAGAAAGTAAAAAAAGACTGTGGGATGCCACAGTGAAGTAACTTCCATGCTATTCTCTCATCCTTTTTTGAGGATTCTGAAATAGTTACAAAAAGTAAAAGAAGTTTAATCTTCCTAAATCCCAAATCCACAAGGAGTGTTTCCAGAATCTTGGTGTTGAGGGATTACAGCTGCCATTGGGGCAATTTTGTTGCAACTTTGCCAAAGAATTTTAACACTTCAAAAGGAAAGGAAAAAGCTGAAAGAAAAAGGAAAACTTTAGAGTTATAGGCTCCTCTTCATCCCAGTTACTAAATTAGCTGACTGAAACTGAGCCAGACCTCCATCACTCTCTTCTTCTTCCTAAAGCAGAGTCCAAAAAGAGTAAATCGAAAAGTCCAAGAACAGACGCAGTATTGAAGAAGTATGGGCATTTCTGATATAATTCTTCACATACATCCATTTTGTCTGCAATATGTAATAGCCATAACATTTATGATGGAAGGTTTTAAATGGGACCACGGATTTAAAAAAAAAAAAACTGACAGAGGAGAAAGACTATATAAAAGCTAGGAATTATAGCTGCCATTTTTTTCTTAATGATGATGCAGAAAAGCAAAAATATTTATATTCATATCTTGACCTTGACTGACAATCTGTCAGGTCCATCATGGAGCAAGTGAATTTGGTAACATGCTTTGCATTTGGTAAAATGCTTTGCAGTCCTAATACCCTCAAAATTATTTTCTTTTTTTTCTACTCATGGAAGGACAAGAACATGCCACTTTTTTCCTGGTAGGAAGATGAGACACTGCTGAGAAATGAATATGAACGTAGATCTATGACTACACTTGTATTAAGACTGTCACCTAGAGTTTGGCAATGACTTTTCAGCTCCATTGCAGTGATGGGGTCATTTTCTCCCCACAAATATATAGGGAACTTTTGTCCTGTGCACAGATCCTTACAGCCACTCTATCTTTCCTTCTCCATTTATTATACAGGTATATAAGAGGAATAAAAACCAAAACAAAAGTAAGGACAGAATAAAAGCTTCCTATTTCAAAACAAGAAAAGTCTCACTTGAGTGACTATATCACAAGATATTAATTCCTTTACCACTACAAGAAAATCATGAATCAGTCTTTGAGATGCAAAAAATAATAATCCACAAGTTGTGCACCATTCAGACTCCTGTATTGTTTCATGCAGTAATGTACCTTTAATTATGATACCTGTAGGATATTACATGTACATTTCATAGAGCAGTAAAATGTACAAAACAATTGAAAGGAGATGATTGAGAGGAGACTTTATCAATATCTATAAGTATCTAATGTGGGGATGTCAAGAAGATGGAGCCAAATTCTGCTCAGTGATGCAATCAATAGGACAAGAGGCAATGGCAGAAACTGAGGCACAGAAGTTTCACCAGAATATGAGGAAGAACTTATTTACTGTGCAGGTGATCCAGCACTGGACCAAATTGTCCAGAGGGAGTGTGGAGTGTCCCCCACTGGAGATATTCAAGAACCATCTAGACACAAACTTGTGCCTTTTGCTCTGGGGTGATCATGCTTGAGCAGGGAGGCTGGGCTGGATAACCCACTGTGGTCCTTTACAACCTTACCCTTACATTCTGTGATTCTTGCATCATACTTTGAAAGCACTGTTTCCCAACACTCTCCTTGGCTGCCACTAATCAGACCATACCAAAAAAAAAAGTCAGAGGAGAAAATACCACTTGGCATGTGGCAGGATATTGAAGAAAAGAGCAATTCATGACACTAAACTCTCACTTATAAGGCAGAGTTGACTCATCTGGTATCTCGTATTTCTTCTTTTAACCTGATCTGTTGATCCTGAAATCTTAAAATGGAAAATAATATTTTGGTGCCACTTAAATATTTGAGTGACCATAGAGAAAAACAGATTTGCCTGAGAGAAACAAAAAGGAGATGCTTCTCATATATCCAAGAGGTGTAACCACTTCTTATTACTACAGCAGTACATGTAGAAAGAACTTAAATGACTGCTCTTTTCCAAATGACAAGTAGGACATACTGTTGACAGTGCTGCCATCGACAGTGGTTGCTGCTACCGTGATTCAGTTAAACCATTCAATTTCTCTCAATGTGCATCTAGAGCCCATCTGAAAGAGAAGAAGTTGTTGCTCCAGACGCTTATGTGTAGCTGCAGCTCTCATATTGCAACACTATAGAAATGTTCCAAGTATGTTAAAAAAAAAAAAAAAAAAAAAAACACCACCAAACCAAACAAAAAAACCCCACACCCAAAACCATAATACTTTGGTCAGATGCAAAAAAAAATTAACTTTTGAAGTGGCCAGCTGAAAACTGAAGTTAATGAATTTACATTGTTCGCAATTTTCATTCTTTACAGCAATTGAAAATTTGGAGACATTATGCTCCAGATTATACTACATAGACACTATGCAGAAAAAAACAAACTAAGTTAAGAATCACCCTGAGGAAGTGTGCACTCAGGTGACCTCCTTTTCCCTGTCTCCTCAGTGAAACAGTTACCCAGAAGTTGATAACCTTGGATGGTGCAGTCTATGCATACTACATGTACCGAAGACAAGAGGTCATTGATTCAAGGATTCTAGGCTCTATGGGTTTTATTTATTAAAACTGGGGTTTTCTTAATTTTCTAGTTTCTGTTGATATTGGTACCCAGTTAAAAATTATTAGGTTTTCTTTAGTGTTTAAAATATTTATTCCATTTATCTAGTTGTCAGAATGCAACAAGTAGTTGCATTTTTTATTTTTTATGAAATAAAAAAAAAAATTACAACCTTCCAGAGAAGTTTCTATGCCTTAACCAAATGCACACAGGTAGCAGTAGTGCATTATATTGCACTATATATAATGAGCATTATTTAGAAAATCTGACACTATCTTGTCATGATATGGCGGAAATCTTGGGCATCAGATTGTCAAAGACTGTAGAGAACACCATCCACAATTCCGGTCATACTTCATTTGTTCATTACTTTCTGTGAAGGCGTTACCAGTGCCTTCAAAATTACCAATTTACAGAAGGAAAGGAACCTATAGCGACTCTATTCTGTAAAATCATCTCAGTTTGACAGTTTTAATTGTATTTTTAATTTTATGTACTCTGGTCTAAATAAATTATTCTAAATATATTGTAATAAAATTCTGGCAACTTTGTTGATCTATTTGAAAACAAGTTTGATTTTAAAAGGAGAGAAACACCATTCTAACATACTGCCACATTTTCTGTGCTTCAAAAGTAAACAAAGTCTACAGACAAGTCAATTAATTTTACTCAGTATAAACATGAATTACACAATGCCATCTCTTCCTTTATAATTCTAAGCAATGGTTCATAAAAGTAATATGAAATTTTTACAGTGAACTTGATCAGGGAAAAAAAGTTGTGGTTTTACTTAGAGATTTTTTCCCCACCAGATGTAAATATAGTCCAGTGTAATTAATGCATATTCCACCATCAAAAAGAAATAAACGAAAATTTATTTAGGCTTCACACACAGCATCTTTTTCAAAATACTTTGCATGTTGCATCTGAAAGCTTTGTTATGAGATCTTTTGTCACTCCTATTATGTGGCTGAGCTGTATTGAAGTTTTGACACACCTTCCTTTCAACTTCTGTGAAATCACATTTAAAAATGAGAAAGGCATTACACCAGTGAGCTTCTTCAGCTGTAAGCACATTCTGATTGTCTGCTGAAGGCTGCCTGTGCTGATGAACAATTATCTTTTGGCCTTTCAGCTGTGTATTTAGAGCAACAGAAAAGACAAAGATAAGAATAAGTAATGTTCTAAATATGCTACAAATAGGTTAACCTTTCCATCATTATATATCATTCCTTACTACTTAATATATGTTTACTTCTACCAAGGCCCCTTACTGTTCCATTAAGTTACACATTATATACACAAGAGAAATCTTTTTGTAGTGAGCTTTTTAATAAACCTTTACAAGCATTTCTTGATATATTGTAAATATCTAAGTTGCTAAGAGTTATCATCTCATCATTTTGTAGTATTCCTACCTGTAACATATCAAAAAAGTATTGCTAAAATATGTTTGTCTTTCATCTACCATAGTTTGATTTTTCCATCACTGGAAGGCAGACTTTCTAGAATATGTTTTCTCATTAGGAAAAAATTTTGGGTTTTCTTTGAGAATATTTTTCATTTTAGGGTTTCCAACTTATTTGTTTTCATATTTGCTTTTTTGAATCCCTTTACTGTTGTGCGAAAAAAGAACCTACTCTCTGTAGCAATATCCATTCTGCAAAGGTCATTTATAATGAAACTTATTGTATACGCCTAATTTTATATTGCATAATAAATCTTCAGCTACCCCTATATGTGACAACTCTGAAGGTTCAATCAGAGGTTGGATGTATCAATATTTAATGTATCTCTTAATAAAAAATTAGCACAGGGCCTTTGCTGAAAATAAGTGTTCTTGGTTTATGTGATCTGCTTCACAGGACTATTAAAATGATTTTTGTTACAGTGTTAGTATTCATGTAGGCATAGGAATAAAGTTAACTATTAGGTTAAACAAAGCAAAACAGGCACTGAAGCATGTTTGCCCTCACAAGGAAAAGGTGCTCAGTCAAATGGTGGCAAGCTACAAAGCACAAAAAATTCAATACCAAGAAGAAAGTAATGTCTATCTACATAAAACAATCACTTATTGTAATATAGCTCCAAAAAACCCAGTCATTATTCTATGTTAGTGTAAAAATATGTGGTTAGCATGTTTTAGATAAGATAGTGACAGAAAAGAACAATTATATACCTAAAATGTTGTGTTTGACAAACTACTAAACCTTTACTGAATACACTGGTGTCATTCAATTTTGCATAACAGATTCTGTTGTAAGGGTCTCTTACAACAGAATATTATCCTTATTAGAAATAGTCAGCATTCTATTTTCAAAATTAGTGGAATCATGGAAAAAATTGGGTTTTTTGACTTCCTAAAATCTTTATTTTTCTGTGAAACACATTATTTAACATATTTTTCTCAGTACTATTGCTACAGCCAAACATTTTTAAAGTGCTCAATTTTGATTGAAAGTACTTCTGCTCTCATTTGTAAACTTAAAAATTGATTTATAGTAATGAAAATATTCTAACTGAATCTACTGTGCAGGCTGTTTACAAATAAACTTACTCCTCTTTTGTACTTAAATGCCAGATACTATTTTGATGAAAAGAAATTACTTACGTTCAGCTATTTAAGACAATAAAATTTTTCATGGTTTCACTTGTGCTGCAGTGAATTTACTGCAAATTCCAACAGTCTGACAGATTCAATCTGTCCATCTGTTGAAATGACAGGTCGTATTTGCAGCATCAAATATTTCAAGAATTGCCAAATATATTAGAAGTGACAAAGAATGCAAGGAGCACGAAGTACATTCTGGTTGTAAAACGAATTTCAGAGACAACCACCCCAACCAGTCCACACATATGGTATGTAAATATGTTCAGATAACATTGCTTAAATTCACTAAGTTAAAAAAATCCACAAGATTTTCTTAAGTTTTTCTTTGCCATCTGATGAACCAAGCCTGTCCCTTGCCATATATATATATATTTTGCAATAACTTTTGTTTACTATTTTGAATATTAACTTTGCTTTTAGAAAATGTGAAATGTCTGTGTAGGAACTCCAAGAGGTTTTCTGGGGAAGAATTTGTGCTGCACACTGGTTATATCTACAATTGTATTTGTCTCAAGAGTCTGTTCTCAGAAGATGATAACATACTCAGTGATCTAGCATAGCATCTAAACACTCCTGAGCTTGTAGCTTCAATTTATCTTCAGACATAATTGATGCACAGTCTGAAGATTTAAGCATTAAGTATTTTTCTTAATCAAGCTGTGTATATCTAACATACACTTGAGAAACTAGTTTTATGCATCCAAGTTTAAGAAATGTTGATGCTTTTCAAATTAAAAGCTTCTGAAAACAAGTTCTAACAAAACATTGCATTATAGTTACAGCACACTTCTGAAACTTAATCTTTAAAGAGTATTACATTTCGTGGATTAAAAGATACATTTCTCAACTCTTCACACTGTTCAAATTAAATAAGCTTCAATGTAATTTTCCCATGAAGAGAGCTTATTCTTAATGGAGTTGTCTAACAAAGCCTGATTTTACAGTTTTGATTGTTTTATCTCTAATCATTTAGGATGCTAAAACCCACAACTGAGAAAAAAAGAAATTTTTGAATACCATGACCACTTCTAAAAAAGAATCAAGAGCCTAAAACATGTCACATCAATTAGTAACATTTAGCAGTACCTTTTATGGGAAAATTATATTAACTTGTTCTAAATAAGCATTTAAAAAACCTCCGTAAAATATCCAACACAAATATTGACTTTTGAAATCAGTGGAAGTCTAAAGCTGGTAGAATCCTCTCTTGCTAAAAAAGTTCCAAAGCATACATAATTTTAAACTTAGTTGAAGCTTAAGCATTAACTTATTTAAATTTATAATATGAAATGCAGGAAGCAATAACAAACAAATTCAGAATACTTATATGAAAAAGATATGTACTGATGCCTGGGTATTGTGCCTGTTACTTGAACTCCACATCTCCAAATGCAATAAAAGCAACAAAAAGAGAAAAGTTGCATTCAGCTGAAAGATCCTATTATTCTAATACAATTCATGAAATAGCAGTTAAATTCTTTGTATTGTTCTGACATGATACTATCATTCAGTTTTTAAAGAAAGCCCAACAAACAACACATACACAAAAAACAAAACACAAAGAAATCCTAAACAAACAGCTGCCGCAAGTAAGACAGAGCATTATGCCCTAACTTACTAAAAAGTTTTATCATTCATTATATACTTTATCTCTTTGACTCACTGAGTTGGAAAGACTAGAGCAAGGTCCAGTCTGTCACAGCCCTGCATTTGAGGCTGAGCCAGGCAGCAGCTGCTACCCGAGCAGTGCAACACTGCAGGTAGAGGTAGAGGACACTGACAGACTTCAGAACTTCTCTTGTTCAATTCCCACAGAAACAAGGCTCACAGTGCTCTACATCTCCCTGTCCAGCCAGCAGAAGTTTGCTAAGTCGTGCGTTGCCAAGGGGTGCTCAGGTACGCACACTCACACAGTGCAAACAATACACACGTGGCCAAGCACACAGACTGCACAGTGAGTAGTGATGTGGCCCATGCTGTGGCCCGAATCAACACAAACAGCTTTCATGTGGTTGTGAAAAGCACAGGGAGTCCAATTTTATCTTTTGTCTCCATGTGAGCAGGACTGAAGTTTGACACACAGATGTGGCACAGGATTGCCCCTTAGCTGGCCCTTAGATGCTGATCTCCTTCAGGTGCTCAGCCCCTCGACTCCCAGCTCTCTGACTTGTGGTCCTACACTGGAGGCTGGCACTCTGACCTCTCTTCCTACCCATTAGCTTGTCTGACTGAAGCCTGACAGCAGTCTTGCATGCACTCACACACATTACAGGCTCTCCAACCTCAGGCCTATGACAGTCAAAGTGGCGTTCCCAGATCCTGGTCTATCCTCTTTTTGACAGGCAGACCCAGGGATCCTTCAGACCATGTTGTCTCAAACTCATTCTTTCTCCCTCTCATCACTGGCAGTCACACCTTTTAACCTACTCATCTGTTTGTCCAGTTTGGAGTTTATTACCATTTAAATGTACAAGCTCACAACAGAGAGCTTGCCCACATACAAGGGTTAGAAAGAGGATTTTGTAAAACTGCAGAATACACTGAAGTGAAAAGGCACAGGGTTCAGGAAGAAAACTGTATATACGAGGTGATCTTCAAAAGTCCCTTCCAACCCTAAATATTATATTTCTTTGCTGCTGGTGGATGTTACATCAAGGGCAATAGGCTAAATTTTCTCCTCTGAGGGTATGAGGAGCAGCCAGTTCAATGTGCTCCAATAGGTTGCAAAGACTTCTTTCTCTGCCTTTCACGTTGCTCCTCTGAGCATCACCAGGCCCTGTGTTTAATTTTATTATCTTCCAGTCACACAACCCAGCCCCCACCTTTTAAAAGGAATGGTAGTCTGAGTTTTTACTATGTTGCTACTTTTTTCACAAAACTTACAAAATTATCTGTGAGATTTGGATTTTAGTTTTGATTTTGAAATCTCTAGAGGACAGATTGGAAAGCTGTCTATATGTCATATGACTAAATTTTGTAGTAAATGAGGAATAAAATATTAGCAATATTATCTTCCTTTTCTTTTTCTTTTTTACTTCAATTCCTTCTTCATCTCTCATAAGTAATTCATTTCTCCCATTGCCAGTATATCTAAGGACACTTATTTTCTATCTAGGCAAGAGACTCCTTTCAACTCCATATTATTTACAATTATTATCATCAGCCTTTGTCCGGCTTTTTGCATTTTCCATGTCTTCTCTCAGCCTCAGAAGTATTCAGTGCAAGTTGGACTCACCTTTAATTTCATTGAACAAAAATCTAGAATTTCTACCTGAATTCTTCCATTCATTTCCACCCTAGATTTTTCTCAAACTTAAAACTTGAAAATACACTGAAACTAGTCCGTGTCTACTTGTCTTTTTAAATACTTCATTCCATCATTCCTAATTTGTTTGCTGTTCCTGTAGAGCTAGGAAGCAGGTTCTGTTGTTCTTCTTCTATTTTGCCCTAGTGAAAACAGATCATGGCTTGTGGCTACCTAGAGCTGTCTTACAAAATTAATGTCCTGACTGTCTCCCCTCCCAGCTTCTTGCCCACACCCACAGACTGCTCCCTGAATAGCCAGAGTGAGAAACACAGAACACATTGTGGAAGCACTGTTCAGCAGCAGCTAAAATCTCACTGTGTTGTCAACTCTAATTTGGTCACCAACAAAAAACACAGCATCATATACAGAGTGCTATAAAGACAATTATCTTCAACCCATCCAAACCCGATATATTCCAGTAGTATTTTCATAATTTTGCAAGACAACTCAAAACCTTTTCTTAATATTTTTATGCAAGCATTGGTTAAGATCCCCACCTTACCATGCATCCATCTGATGTCTGTAGTCATTGTATCAATTAAGGTGTATGTGAGGTGTAACCCAAGTAAATTGATGAAGAATACTAGTGAAAACCATGGAAATAACTTTGGCTTGGAAACTCAAAATTCTTGTAACTACATGCAGAGAGGTGGGCCTTTTTGCAGTTTAATTTTCTTGTAATTATACCACATGGCATTTTTCACTAGATGGTATTTTATCAGTATTTTATCAGAGCTTTGTGTCTGTATATACAACCTTTATAAAACAATATACAAAATATTAATACTCGCTTTAAAAGTTGCTACATCTTTTAGTATTAGTAAATAAAATACCCTGATTTGTATAGAAAGATATCATTACATTGAAATACACATACAGTATAGGAAGTTTATATTACTAAAATTAAAATAATGATTCTTCTCTCCCATACCTTTTCACTATTATGGAAAAGTTTTTGGGAGGAAACATGCATGATGATGAAATTATGAGTAAGGTAGCACAAAATAATTTCAGTTAAGATTATGAAAAGTCAAATGACACAAACATATCTAGGTACATATTGTCCAACTAAAGAGAATACGTGGTGCTTTGCAGCAAGAAAAATCTGTCAGAATGCAAACTGTAGCTAATGCAATGCTAACTTCAGCGAAGGCTACCAGTATTTTTGAGACTGGCAGAGTGGGAACTTGGAACTGCATATTCAGTTCCATCAATTACTTCTCCAGGATAGGACATTAGGAGGATGCATTCCTTGGAACTGTTCTATGGTTCTGCTTTTTTAAGAATGTTTCAAGATTCACTTCCAGGTGACTTTCACTACAAAGGAAAAGTACTGCTAAGAACAATGCACCATGAGAACATGCCTGTGAAGAGGTTGCATTTGACAGAAGTTACTTGTTATAGATTTTTAATTGTTGCTTATTTATAAATTCACTACCCACATTTCTCTCCCTCCCCTTTTCAAAACCTATGTGTTAAACATTTCTGGGTTGCTAAGGACAAAAGCTGTGTGCTAATCATTATTTTTTTGTATTTTATATAGTTTAAAAGGTTAAACAGAACCACCAGATCATTTTAACACGCCTGCAGTGCAAACTCACAGAGTGTGAATATATAGATGGACAAGCATTCGAAGAATGCTACTCATGTAAAACCATAATATGAGATAGCATTCAGCAGCCAGTCAGTAGAAAAACCCCATCAGTGAAATGCAAATTGAGAGTTCAAATTATGGTGTTAAATTTTCCTCAGCTATTCACAAAATAAAGGTATTTCAGTTTATCAGATCTGGTTTCTTTTTGGAGAATTTTAGGAGACTATCTGTAGCATATTTGAGGGCAAACCTTTGAGGCAAACTGTTCACTTACCAAGGCAAAAACCATGCAGATTTGTTAGGGCTAAGGTCCAACTACACCTGCTTTACTGCATTTAAGAAAAATGTTTGAAAAATACATTAAATAAGAAAGAACACTATAAAGAAAACAGGAATAGAGAAATAGAGAGCTTGATGTGTAGAAGTGCATAAACTGACACCTTAAGCATCTCAGAGATGATGCAACTGTGCCAAAGGAAGGCTAGGAAGATGATAAAGCCCTGGATGTATAGCAAATAACTTTGCTGCAGAATCAAACACTGGGCTGAAGAGTACCTACCCTAAGTTACAGAGAAAGGTTTTCAGAAAGAGAGAAATGAGGTGTCAAAAGGGCAATGTACATGGCAACACATCTGTCTGTGGAGAAAAAGTAAGATATTAGGGCAGAGAACAGAAGAAAAGAGTATTAAAGTAAAAGGCACAAATAATTTCCTTTGACACATCTTTTTTTTCTCATATTTCCTTATCTCTTACCAAACTGAGAGAAACGTTCTACAGCAGACAACAGACATAACAAGCTGTAACCCACAAAGTCAAGTTTCTTTCTTGTGCCTCTTTGAGAAATCTACAGTCCAAGAACTACAACCCAGGCAGGAGGGTTATACAGGTCTGAGTGCTTTGTCAAATGAATAAATAATACCTTTGTCATTCAGTATGAATACCTATACTCACAACCATCATGCCTGTGATGCTTAAATATCCTCCAAGAACAGATACAGAATTCTGATTACTTTAGCTTACGTGTCAAAACTGTGCTAGAAAAGGCATTTTAGCAGCAGTCCTCCATTTATGACTGGCACGCAAATACCTAGGCAGAAATAATAATGTATCATTCTCTGAAAACACCATGCTACATGCGCTACACAGATCGAAACTTTGTCATTTAAGATGACTCATGGTCAGACTTATTCTCAGTTTATGAAAATAATACAAATTCCATTTCATCTTCTCTCAGCCTAAAATATTGCAATTATTAGAGGAACTATTATTTTTGTGCAAAGGTAGCAATTAAAAGCCAGCCAGGATCAAGAGACTTCATCCATGCCAGTAAATTAAATGTGCCAAGAACTACTCTTTGTCACTGAGGCCAGTGGTCATGGATCAGTCAGCATACATGATTTGAAATGTGTACTGTCTATTGGAAAAGAGCCTAAACCTATACAAATTCCTGAACAATTCCTGAGAATAATTTGGGGAAGCACAAATAGCATGAGAATCCCTAAAAGCAGCAGACCTATTTCCTTTACATTTATAAATAAAAATACAGCCTTTTATGCTGGGCCAGTAAAAAAAAAAAAGTAGAAAAGAAGGCATGATTCCTGACCTAATTAATCCTTAGCACCATTTGAAGTTAATCGTAAGTGAATGTGATAAATCAGAAGAAGAGAGAACTGAACACTGTAATTAAAATATGACAACATGAATATGCAAGCTGTAAAACTTGATTGTTACACCCTGTGCAAATGTCTGGATTCTTTTCAGGGAGACAAGAAGAAGAGGAAAGAGTCATTCATCAGCTTTGTTCCACTGATGCAAAATTTAGCAATCACCGGCTGGTCAATTTATTTAAAGAATACCATAAGGTGGACTAAGAGGAACAAGTTTAATAAAAAATATGAATCCAAGAAGAATACAGCATGTTTCAGGATTGTAATGGAAAAAAAAAGCATAAAGATAGCCAATGAAGGAGCAGAAAAAGAAATTTCATATCACAGAAAAAAGAAGGAATTTGAAGTATGTGACATAGTAAATGACATGTATTAGAAATGAGAAAAACCCATGAGGGATAAAAAAAAATCATGAGACATGAGAAGAATAAAAAGTGTCATGGCTGAAATGATGCAGGAGGTAATTGGTCTGACTACTTTAGTTGGAAATGTTTGCTCAGTGAGACTGTGGTAGTGAAGGTGGAAAGAGATTAAGAGTCTCAAACATTTGTAGAGATTTCTCAGGCAACTGGGAAAAGCAGTTAAGGAAGCAAACAAGATAACTTAAGGTGGTGAGTGGGTGGATAAGAGTTTGTGATGCCAGAGAAAACAATCAACATGGGTGAGGTCACAGAAACACAGAATCACAGATTCACAGAATCATGGAATATGCGGAATTGGAAGGGACCCACAAGTATATCTAATGTACCCATGTACCTGACAGCATTGTCCAAACGCTTCTTGAATTCTTCTCAGGCTTGGTGCTGTGACCACCTCCCTGGGAAGCCTGTTCCAATGCCCAGCCACTCCCTGCATCAAAAACCTTTTCCTAATATCCAACCTAAATATACCCTGGCACAGCTTCAGGCCATTTCCTTGGGTCCTGTCACTGGTCACCACAGAAAAGACTGTCTGTGTTTCTGCCTCTCCTCCTCCCCTCACGAGGAAGTTGTAGACTGAAGTGAGGTCTCCCCTCAGTCTCCTCCAGGCTGAACAGACCAAGTGAACTCAGCTTCTCCTCACATGGCTTCTCCACAAGACCCTTAACCATGCTCGTGTCCCTTCTTTGGATGGGACAGTCTAGTATTTCTTTTATATTGTGGTGACCAAAACTGCACATAGGACTCAAGGTGAGATTGCACCAGAGCAGAGTGGGACAACCTCCTTCCTTCCTTGCCTGGTTGGCAATGATGTGCCTGATGCACCCCAGGACATGCTGAGGAATGAACTGCTTCAAATCAGTAAAAAGATAAAAGGGACAGAAAAATCACATAGCAGAAAAGTGTCATTTCTGACCACCCTTTGTATGAAGAATCCACAGAATAAGACCTCCTAATGAAAGATCTAAATGGTAGATATGAGTCTTAAAAGGTGAATCAGATAATTAGAAATGGCAATGACAGCTAGGATAGAGGAAAAAAAGGCAAAGGCCTGGGCAAATGTTAACAGGGGGAGGATAAATACAGAGAGATGGGCTAGGAGGGGAAGACCTGAGGTACAAGAAACAAATAAGAATTAACTGGTAGAAAATACAGATAAAACACTGAGACACAGACAGGTGTTAGGTGACTGGCAGAACTCATAAGCCATCTACCAAAACCAATAAATGAACTAGTAAACAAGGCAACATAGCAATTAAGAAAATTATCATATAGCAGAGTAACAAGTTTCACGTGCTAATACACGTGTCAATGAGGAGGACAAAACAGAGACTTGGCTTGGTTGCTCAGTAACAGCCAAAGAAGCTGGACAGCAGCTGAACATCAGATGTTGAGGCTGCTCCTATAGTCCAGCTGTAGTGAAGTCAAGGACCTGGATCAAGATTCCATGATGCATTTTGTGTTCCATATATGACCAGTACATACCAAAGTCTTATGGACCACATTTAAAGGAAGAGTAAAGAGTTGCATATGCACACATGTTTTCAGTGTAGACTAGGAAAACATCAGGAGATATATCAGTAAAGTGTTTGCAGAATTACAAAGGGCAGGTTGAACCACAAAATCTCAAAAATACACAATTACACACTATAATCTATGTAAATACAATGTTTAATTTTTTTTAAGCTTGAGGAGAACTGCGCCTATGAAGACAGCAACCTTTTAGCATACAATTACTTGAAAAAAAATGCAGAATTCACAATAACTTTGGTCATAGATATGTACTTTAAACAACCTGTATCTATAGAGAAAGTACATTTCCCCAGAAATTTATACTTAGGAATGAGCTAAAGAAAACTGTATTCAGGGTCTAAACATAAGTAGGCATGGCCTTTTTAGCTAAATATACATGATGGTTTGTTTTACTTGGTGTACCAATAAACAAGATCATCTGAAAGATGTTTTAATATTTTCTTATTTTTCAAAATATATCACTTTTAAAATAGAAACATTACATCAGTATCATCAATCTGATGTAACTGTCCTACTATATTACATGGTAATATTTTTAAACTTATTACTTTCTCCAGCATTTGTAGTAGTATTACTATTTAGCAGCTATATTTTTTCCTGTTTGGTTTCTAATTGTGTGTTTTTTGAAAACAAGTCTACAGTGGAAGTTGATTTGTAACTAAATTCTAATTTACTTCATCATTCTGCATAATAAAAATCCCTACATTAGACAAATTCATATTTTCGTCTGAACAAAATCTGTAAATATGTTACTGAGAAGATTTAATACATTTAATAAATTGCTATCAGGTGTTGTATGGAGCTTAACTAAAAATCACAGTAAATGTACAATTTTTGAAAGAAAATCTCTGTTTCTATTTATAATAAAATCATAAGATTTTTGTGGAGATTTTCCTTGCATTCCTTTAAAATATTCTTTAAAAAAATAATCTGGTTGTATTGTTTGTAAAACTATTATGACTTAAATTTGGACAGTATTAATATTTTGGAAATTATTAATCAATATTTGTAATAAGCCATAAGAGCAGTTTGAAAGACAAACATATAGGTATTAGTCAGCCAGGAGTATAGTTGAATAAATAATTTTAACTGGATCATTTTTTTAATCATTCAAGAGATACAAACTGAACATTTTCAAATAACTTACCAAATTAAAAACCTGCTGCAAAATATAAAAGTAAACTCCTTTTCTAAGTAGTCTTGGTCAATAATAGAACTAATTGAAAACCAATAAATTTAGCACAGTACAGCCTGTAGTCTCTACCTTGCTCTGCCTATACATCAATAGGTCATTCTCAGTTAATTAAGTGAAGGCATAATCAGCTTAATTTATGTAGTTCAGGTCAGTTAATGATATCTTAGTACAGTACCTGAACATTTGGCCTGCCCATGTAACTCACTGGATATACCCTGTTCATTCTGTAGCTCTTCAGCTCTTCATTTTTTATCTCAGATTTCATTTTACACAGCTTAGTCTGGAGCTGCTAAGTCTAATTTCTCAAGGATGGAGCTGAAATAAAACCAGAACAAATTAACAGGTTAACAAAGAACTGTGATTGGATTGTAGTCTGTGATAGTCTTTTACTCAGAAAAATAGTAAAAGGAGACAGTTCCTAATTAACTACTTGCATCATTTAAGTATGTAATATTTTTAAATAGTATAATAATAATAATACACAAATGAATAATAAGAAAACAAAGCAATAGGGTTGAAAAACACCTTATTTTTCCCATAAATTATATAGTTTTAAAACAGCCATAAGAAGCAAGAATTTTACAGAACGCACAACATACAGTGTGGTACCTCAAAAAGATGATCATCCTTTTCCTGTTGCAGAGAAAGTGTTTTCTTCTGCTGTCTCTGTAGCTCATCTTCTCCTCTCTGAAGCTGCAAGTTTACACACAAAGACAAACCACAATGTCAACCAATTGGACCTCACTTAGGGAACCAAAGAGATCGATTTGTAAAGCAAAGGATGAACAGGACCCCATTTCTGAAGTACGTTGCTCAAACTGCTCTTTCATTAAAAGATGCTCTCTTTTATTGATTTTGGCTTAAATAATGAGAAAGCTTATCCAAAAATCTTTAGCATTTGGGCTCAAGTTAAGGAAATCAATAGAGTCATTTCCCATTTGAACTGCATATGTGAGTTTTATGTACGAGAGACAAGACAAAGCCCAAATCAGATAAATCAATAACATTGTCAATAGAACATGAAGCTGACAAATGGCATTTTTAAGCAATTAAAGAGAGCTGTAAACACACAGAAGCTAATCAATTACAGTGTTCTGCTATTAACAGTTTTTAATTTATACAAACATTGTTAGGATTCCTGGGGAATGAAGATAACAACACATGTTTATTGCTACTGTTTAGGGATTATGACATTAAAGCTTTTGTTCTCTTCCAGTGGTCGTGGGAAGAAAAGGAAACATTTAATTAATCACTGAATCCCTATACTATTATGTCAACATATGTAATAAACATATTGGATACAGACCTTGACTGTGTTTTTTCACCCAATACAAAGTACAAGGACCACTGAAAGATGTAATTATTCAGTAGAACAAAGCATAGAATCCTAGGAATGTCTATAGGTCACCTAATTGGACTCAGAGTAGGACCCCAGCCAGTACTAGACTGGGTCAATTTTGGCTTGTTCTAGACGAGTCTGAAAAAAAACCCCAAGGATGGAGATTTCATCACTCAATTTCATGAAGTGTTCCAGTGCTATATGACCCTCCTGGTGAAGTACTTCTTCTAATGTTCATGCCAAAGCTGAAACTTATGACTTTTGCCTTTTAATATACCAAGGGCTGGTAGTGAGGAGAGTTAGTGTACCTTGTAGTGCCTCATCCTCATAGTGTACCTTCAAATTGCACTGACTGCTATTAAGGGTCTCTTTAGCCTTTCTTTCACTGGGTTAAGCAATCTCTAGTTGAGGATCCTGTTCTTCAGGTCTCTAACCATGAAGATGGTTAACTGAGACTCTACTCTTGCGAGCCCTCTTTTGGATTCTTTCCAGTTTTCCAACATCCTTCTTGAACTGCAAGATGGATTTAAACAAAGTTTATGTGAAGCATGAAGGGACAATAACTTTCTTTGATATATTGTCCACATTCCCTCCAATGTAGTCCAGTTTGCCTTATTTGTGGTGACAGCATTCCATTCATACTCAACCTGCAAGCGACTGCAAACTCTCCTTTCAGCAGAGCTGCTACCAAGTCAGTTAGTTTCCAGACTCTACTCATTCACTTAGCTGTTTTTTTCTGAAGTGCAGGGCTTTTGCACTTCTCCTTCTAAATTTATTAGGTTTCTGTTGGCCCAGCCCCTCTGTTTTACAATGCTTTTCCATCCGGTGTCACTTGTACTTAACTTCCCAATTTTGCCTCATGTGAAAATTTGCTGAGGGTCCATTCTATCTCATCATCTTGAAATATTTTCATCATTGATGAAAATAACTGAATAAGAAAGGCAGCAGTATTGACTGAATGTCATCTGGGAGCTGAGCTATCTTCAGAGTCCAAATGCCTGCTCATTTTTCAATCCATCTACCAACTCATTCATCCAACACATTCATCTCAGCTTATAAATAAAAAATACAACTGAAAAGGATGTTAAAAGTTGTGTTTGAGTTATATTACATGCACCCATGTAACCAATCCTTCCAACATAGAAGGCAATCAGATTAGTCAATTGTAATGTTTGTGCTGACTGCTGAGGTGCAACAAGTGCATCTTCATAACTCAGTATGCACAATCCTTTCTCACAACATAATTCTCAAAATGCAAAGGCACATATTATGCTTGAAGAGAAAAGATAAAGAATATTGAGTCTTATCAGCAATAAGAGCAGTATTTAAATAAATAAGTAGTTTTGAAACAACGACATATACATTAGCATGAGGCTAGCACTGCCATTTTGCTGCTTGTAGGCATCCTTCTTTTCCTTTTCCTTCTCCAATAGGACTCTTCAATTGCTCATGCCCAGCATCCAGATAAGGTAACAGAGTTCCTATTCCTGTTCATCTAATGGAATGTACATCTAGAAACAACAGTTTTGAAAGAGAAAAGTAACTCAAGAACTTGTAACTTTTGACTCAAAATCTCAAAGACTATCCTTTACTGGTATGTAACTTCTCTTTCTTCTATTGATAACTTAAATGTATATTCACACTTTAAATAACTCCAATAAAATGTTTTATCAACAATCTAGCAGAGCAGTGTTGGAACAGCTAAAGCAATCAGCAAATGTAGAACCGTATTTGCCTTCAGCAACCCAAAACAATATGGCATTCAGTGGTGGTATGACAGGAAATGAAGAAAAAGTTTCTGAACAATGCCAGTAATATTGTCTGATTTCTCGTGGATTATGCCCTGATTCTATTAGGAGGATTTATTTCAACAGTTACATAGCGAAACTCAATTCGGGCCACTATCCATTTGGGCAGCCATTGAGTAGAAATGGCTAAATTTATAAAATGAAAAGCACAGGAAATTTCCTGATGCCTGTGGACCTGTGAATACTAAGAATGTTTCTGACTTTGAACATATGAAAGGTAAATGCCTATTTCAGAGGTCTCAAGCTTAGGAAAGAAAATTGGAAGCTTAATTTACTGGCTACAGAGGAAAGGAAATAAATTTAGGAGACGCATTAAAAGAGAGATTCTACCTCTGAAAAACAGAAGTAATAAGCATCATCCCTCATATTGCTGAATTTGTTCACCTCTTAGCGCCTGTACTGACAAGAAGAAAGCAAGTTTTTACAGGAAAAAAGGAAGAATATTTTTTCAGGAGAATCATTAATATATATTGTTCTAACTTTAAATCCCACTGGATAGTAGGGTCTCTGAAAATACTCCTCAAAGAATACCTGAACTGATGAGAGAAAAAAGCAGAACCTACCAGTTTAGGCAGATGACTCAAAATTCTGGGAACATAAAGAGGACAAGAAAGACAGAAGAGGACACAAAGCTATGCACAGATCTGCAAGAAACTTGTTTCTATTTTTGCTAGTGTAGAAGGCACTGTTTTCACCTATTCTGCCCAGGAGATGCACCTTTTAATTGTAGGTTTTGGGCAAGAGGTCAGTTGAGGAGCTGCATTTGGTAGAATGGAACTTTTCTACAAGTGAAGGAGCTCTCATGAGTATTGACTCTCCAGTCACTTCAACAAACTCTGTTATCTGTAAAGACATATAGCTTGACTTTGAGTGTTCAATTTCACAACTATATGCTTGAAAAGAACCTTGGCCTTCTACAGAGGTGTATGTGTATAGAGTATAACACTGTTAATCTCCTTATTCACGACTTTTTTTCAATAAGCATCAAGGGACACTCTTGTAAATCAGTGTTTGTGGGTAATTATTGTAAATGTATTTTTGAAAGCTAGCAGCATGAAAAGAAGACTGAAGTGAAAAACCTTAATTGATTCATGCTAAAAACAATTGAATATGTGAAAAATAGGAATTTGTAAAGCAAGAGTTATAAAACAGTTTTCAACATTTTATGAGGTTTTGTCTGCATTTTTTTTCTGTATTCTTTATCCATTCATTTTTCACTTTGATGTTTTTATATTTGAATTTTTTTATTCTGTATTAGCTTTTAGTCTAAATAAATAGAATTTGTGTTAGTTTTAACATCTTGACCATGATACTGGAAAATACATTTTACTTCCCCTATATTCAAAATGCTTTGCTAAATTGCTTCTCCTGCTATACAAAAATATGGTGACTGAAGAAGATTCTTCTCAGATGTTTAGATTTAAATACTCCAAAGATTTAGAAACATAGGAATGGATCTGTTATATGGAAGGAAAATTCACCACTGACACGTAGAGCTAGAACAGAAAAAAAAAAATTGCAGATCAAAAAAGAACTTGAGGTACTCCTGAATCTTCTTGCCCAAAGAGCAAAGCAGATCTCTTGCCATCCTGTGAATGAAAAGACCATGGTTTTACCTGAGGATGAAAACATTTTATTGGCTAAATTTCAAAGTAGCCCTATCTTTTATACATATTTATTTAGCCTAAAATGTGTTTTAGATGACTGCACTTGATGCTTGTCTTTGTAAGTTGGAAAAATATCGTGCACTGAACTGATATCACATGCAATCAACAAGGAAATAGCACAGCCTGGTTATGACAATGTACTGAGGCACTTCACCTACTTGCGCAAGAGTGAACAAAACAGGTGGTAAAGATAAGCCCTAAAGAGAAGCACAGAAGTTACTTTGTTTGTTCATCATTAGATACTGGGATTCCCCTAAAAAAAAACCACCTTTCTTTATTTTTTTTTTGTTAGAATTTAAAAATGTAAATTGCCAGAACACAAAAGCCCATGTATGACCTTGATGGATTTTTTCTGGTTTTGTAAAACCTATAAAATAAGAAAAAATTAAAGATAATCAGTTATCCATGCAAACCCCACTGCATGCATAACAAAACCAAATTCAAAGACTGACTGAAAATTTATGAAGTATCTGTGACTGCATTCTTTCTCAATACACTCTCATAAAGGAGATAGTGCCCAATGCCAGACAATGATCAGTAAAATTCCTAATGTAAAGAATTATTGGTAGTTCTAAAATTCACTACTGTCATCTGTTTCCAGTTTTTCAGTGAGGCTGATTACTTGAGTCAATGAATGTCTTATTTTAATCTGTTTTCACTTCATTACCTTCTATTTTCTACTATCTCAAAACAAACAGAGTAAAGCTCTAATCCCTTACTAGTGTAGTTTACTTCAGGTAACACTGTTAAATTCTTCCTTTAGTCTTCTCAGGACAGAGAATGAAAGAAAGAATGAGTTTACAGAAAACAGAACAAAATGACGAGTGTACAAAATCATGTGGGTACAACCTCATAACAAATCCAGCCAGGAGAAAACAATGGTTCTCTTAAGGCAGAGAAGGAGAATTCACTTCTGTCACAGAGCTTGGTTTACTTGAATACGTAATTAATCTTTCTTCCTTATCAATAAACTCCTGACAAGATTTCCCTAGATGAGAGAGCTCTCGTGCAACAGTATCCATGAATTCCTCGAAAGCACTCAGATAAAACAAGCAGTTAATACTCCACAATTTTAAAATTTAGTGCACAGTATATCAGTTCTCAGTCCTCCCATAAAGATTTTTATAATAGTAGAATTTCACAGAAGTTTGCATTGAAATGGATTTTTCTATTCCTGTTTTAGCATTTGAAAGACTAAGTATGATTATACTTGTTAGGAAGTTCTTGAAACAGATTAAGACAGAGATTCCTGCTCCATTTGAAATTACCCAGTCTCAGATAAATCCTGAATTTATTTTTTTATTCTTATCTGAGAAGTCAACAAAAGACTTTTTCTGATTTCTTTTTTCTTGATTGCTGTATTTAAAACAGAAAAAAGTGCATAGTTCACAATATAAGTTAATTGGCTCAGAAAAACTGCATTCTCCAAAACACCTTGCCATTTTAAGTCTGATGCTATAACAGTTAGCAGAGGGAGAACTCTAGGGATTGGGAGTTGAATGCTTATATGCTGCTGTTAAATGAAGCAGTTGTGCTTGAGAAGCCTCTGCCTGAACGCAATTCATTTTACAATATCATCTGGGGACAAAGTATAGTTTAAGATGCAAACTGAAATAGCATCTTCTGGTAATGCAGAAATATCCCTCAGCTGACTTAAGAAAGAAATGAAGCTGAAAACTGGACCAGTATAAAACAATTGATCATTTTGGTTTGGGTGGTAGAAGTCTGACAAACATTTCTTAAGCTGAAAGTCACTCTGTGTAAGGCAATGCAGTAAGCATGTCTCTGTGGGTAATCATATCTGAACTGCTTAAGGACACAGAGACAGCAAGGTAATTCAAACAAACTTTTTTTTGAAAAAGGAACAGGGATTCAAAAGATAAGCTTTAAATCCAGGTGTGCCTTCCAAAACGAATCTACAGATTCTTGAGTGTACATATGTGCAGGTTGAAACAACTCTCAAAGAAAAGAGCTACAGTATATGAGATGTACTCTATATTAAACTCTACTGTTCATCAATTCATTTGCATCTTCTGAATGTTGCTGCTAATAAAGGAATGAATCCCAAAATACAAAGAACTCAACTAATATGAGATGAAAGAGGGCCTAGTTTACATATTGGATTCAATATCTGCAACTGGACCTGCCCACAAAAAATGAATCCTGATCCACTACCATTTAAAGCTAAACTTCAAAAACCTCGAAACCCTCTGTTCATAAACCAGGAAAATATGTGAAATGAATCAACAACCATAAATTATCAATAGCAATATTAATATCATAAAACCTTCCCATTCTGTGATTCTGTGATAAAAAAGCAGAAGTCAAAAGAGTAAGACACAAACTTGAGTAAATCAGTAATTTTGTATAATTTTTTTTTCTGTAGCAGGCAAGTAAAGAAGCATGGGAAAATGCCATAATGAATTTGAATGAATAATAAATAAATAAATAAAACCTTTAAAATTTCAATTCTACTACACTCAGGAATTTCAGTCTTTGCTTTTGATGAAATTTTCACCGACTGTTTCTCCTCTCTTTATGAACGCATACAGAGAGAGCTGTGAATTTCTATATAAAGGTTAGCACTGAGAGCAACCAAAGCATTAGGTGTAGAAATAATGTGATGAAAAGCAAGGTCACCTAGGTTGCAAAGTAAGTACTAATAAAAACAAGAGGTGGAAGACAAGGCTAGAAAAAGAACTAGCATTCACACTTGAAAGACAGATATGTAAACACAGAGATTCAGATGGAATTTGGAAGTTAAAAAATATGCCTAAGGAAAACTGACATTTATGGTAAGAGGGTGTGGAAAAGTTGGACAAAGAAGGGATACAAAGTAGATAGTAAGTGACAGTTGAAAAGGTACTTGAGCAGGGTTATAATACATTGCAGCCTTCCAAGGGTCTATGTAAAGCTCCATTTTATTCAGGTTATAGTTTTCTTCCTTTCTCCTTCTACTCTAAACTCATGTCTTCTTTACATCCACATTGGTCAGACAAGCACTTTCTCCTCTGTTATTTTACAATCTTCTTATCTTTCTAAATTCATGGTTTCAAACACTTTCCATCTGAAATTTGCTTCTCCAAATTATGCCTTTTTTTTTTTCTTTTTTTCTTTTTAAGAGAGAAACATTTTCTTAGCAAAGTCAGTTGCCAGAACTCTCTGAGTGGAATAAGTAATTTGTAAATAGCTTTTTCTTTACTTGATTCAGCTCTTGTAGCTAGGAAGTTAATCAGAACTCCTTCGCATGTTATTACTGTTACAATGCCATATGTCTGAGTTGTGCTAACAGAGTTGGAAAGATACAGACTTCATCTATCTACAATATCTGTACCAGCAAAACTCTATGCACACAAGCATCTTTGAAAATGCAAAATCTATGTTGAAATAGACCTTGAGATTATATTTAGATTTAAATACTTTTCTATAATTTTTTCTTCTCAACTTAAGCAACCTTCCACTCCCAAAACATACAACTAGATAAAACTAGTTTGTGTATTCCAATAATTTATTGTGCAGATTATTCTTATTTTAGTTATAGTCAATCTTTTTATATTAATAATATTTCAGAGGCTTAACCTTTTAGTAATTTTTAATCTCTCAGGCATTTTAAACTGCATCAATATAATACTTCACATATAGGTCAACAGTGTAAATGAATAAGCCATTAATTTGTTAATATCTAAAATAAGTGTTTGTTTATACAGTGCCAAATATTAATCAGTGCAATTTTATTATTTTCTTTATAGCCTTAGGAACCACAAATCCTATTTATAAAATTACTTTTCGCAGAATTGAATGTCCATGTCTCTCAGTATTTTTAAAAACAATCCTTTCAAAGACTTGGTTAGCTGCACCACTTAAATATGAGCTTGGCAGCAGTGCTGGTGTCACAGAGATTATATGCTTGGACTTCAAGAAGGTCAATGAGATGGCTGCAGAGCTCACTGTACAATAGCCTTCACTAGCTAATCCATAATGCAGCATTGTTAAATTATGATTTTGCACCTGCAGTTTTCCAAGGAAAAGAATTCAAAATGAGAAACTCCCTCTGAACTTTTCTTGTTGTTTCAGGGCTTTTTTTAAACTTTTTTTATAAAGTATCTTCTTCATAATGAAAATGACAACAACATTCACAATTAAAGGCCGTGATGGTAAGTATTAGACACTGCTATAGAATGCAACATCTCTCCACTGAATATACTTTATAAAGCATATACGCATTTCTTCAAAAATACTTATTCAGTAGACTTTGCCAAATCTTGGGAAGCTGTATGCAGTATTACTGCTATATGAACTAGCAATGCCAATTCAGCAGATCTGCAGTAAAAAACTGCAATCATAGAAAAACACGGATCACAAAAAGACAGAAGGATTGTGACAGAGAAAATACCTTTGGAAAATTAACACTTTCCAAAAGTTTTACTTAATAGATCATTAAAATGTTTAGAATATTCATATGTCATTTTAATTTAAATATATCATTATTTAATAGTTGGAAAAATCTTTTTTCCCATGTTCAATGCTGCATACAGCTCCAGAGGCTCAGATCTGCTGTACCTGTAGCGCTTGTAGTGGTTGCATAAGATCCTTAGTGTACAACGATTCTTCTTTCTCTTCCATTTCTCTCTCTACACAGGTATGAATTCTATTTATACAGCTGAAAGGAGAAGAAACAAGGATTTATGTCCAGTATAAAATTCTGATTTTATAAACTTATGGTTTTTGTATTTAGTCCTTACTTTGATTCATGCTTATATTGTCTCCTGCTTAACAAAGGTTACTGTCTATTCCATGTTTTGTTTCCTTTTCCACCAACAGATAGGGTTTGTATGCACTTAAGTACTAAATGTAATTATATTAGCAAAAGACTCCCCCTCTTCCTTCTTCTTCCTCTTTCCCCAGGTTTATACACTAAGCATGATGATGTCATATGGTGTGGGATCCCCCCTTTGGTCAGCTGGCATCACCTGTCCCGGCTGCGTCCCCTCCCAGCCCCTTACACAACCCCAGTGTGTTCACTGGTGGGGTGGGGTAAGAACACAGAAAAGACTGTGGCACTGTGCAAGGACTGCTCAGCAGTAAGGAAATATCTCTGCATTATTCACACTGTTTTCAGCACAAATCCAAAACACAGGCCCACACTAGTTACTACAAAGAAAACTAGCTATATCCCAGCCAAAACCATGATGAAAGTATTCACTGGACAAAACAAGTCCACAGAAAGATAATTTTTCAGATTAAAAAATCACAGATTCTACTACACTGACTGTCAAATTGTGAAGTAAACTATAAGAAATATTAAAAACTAAACTAAAGTTGTATTTTTTTACACTCTTGAAAGGAGAGCCAAATCCTAGAAACTGTAGAAAACAAAGATAGGTTTTCAAAACAGCTGTCCTTTTAGAGAAATATGCACAGAATTCCCTTATGGAACAGGACACCAATGTTGTCACAAATATTTAATGGCTGAGAAATTATTTTATAAAAACAGGCATAGTTCTGAATATCATCAGTTGTATTTTGGATTGCTTTCAAATGTAAAAAAGGAATCTATAGGTAGTAATCTGTTCTGCATTACACTGCTGCCAGTAATTTTTCATGCAAAGTGAACATTCCCTTCCAATAGACAAGGCTTCACCTTCATATATTCTAAATGATTTAGTGGCCAAGAAAAAAAAATCCCAGTTAAATGTTATCTACTAAGTATCACAACTTTTTCACAAGTTTAATATAGATATCTAAATTGATTATTTAGAGTTCTATTGTATAAAGAGGAAAACAAGAGTATTCAATGACTTTGGTGTTCTTTTATTATTGTAGTTCCTCTGACCTTTAATACCTTTGTGTATTTTACAGTGAAGGGGAGTGGAATCAAAAGGCAAAATCTCTCTAATGGGGTATACTAAAATTTTGTTCATTTAATACATATAAATATATTTTGCCATATTCAGTTTTTCAGTTGGAAGTCTGACATCTGAATCAAATTCACCATGAATTCAAATAATATTTTACTGGGCAGGATACAGTTGGCAGTCTAACTGTCTCTCCTTTATAAAGTATGGAAATTTTGAGTGAAGTGTCCTGCAAGTGAACGGAACAGTACCAGTGAGTACACACCCCACAGTTTTCAATGTTTGCTCCCATAACCTTCCAAGGCAGCTGGAAAAAGCACTTCGGGATAATTTGCTGTTTCTCTGTGCACAGCAACAAGGCCTTCTTTGATTTCTGCCACTTTACAGAGCTAAGAAGTGGCTCTAGCAGCCTGCCACTCACTAACAATCAGCTGAATAGAAGCGCTCTGACATGATACTCAGCTGGGACAACCATTCACAGCAGCATACTCAACTTCAGCTAAGCCTGGTACCTTAAAGTACTTATTTAGCTACTTTTCATAAAGATCAGAAGATAAAAAGTCTTTTATTTCCTGCCAAGAGGCATCAGGATCAGGATTGTTGGATCTAGTGATGAAGGGTGGAAGCAGGTTAGGTTCAAGAATTTTGCCTTCCCTTTGTGCTGTGTCTTATCAAGATGTCCACAGGTTTGCCATGATTTGGCTCACTAACTTGATTAAGAGCCCTTAGAGAAATGTTTTCAGCTCTGTTTTAATCTCCTTAGCATGAGGTAGATCTTGGCTTGGATCTTTTTCCACACATATATTCACTTCTGTCTTTTGCTGCTCTGGTAAGATCCTTGTGTCTTAAGGAAGTCTGCATCTACTAATTATTATAAGGACAAGAAAAAAGAAAAAAAAAAGATTAAAATTTTTCCAATTAATCATTATATTCTGGAATTAAAGGCAGACAATAATAAGTCTCCTGTCTTTTTTTTTTGTCTTTTTTTTGTCTTTTTTTTTCTTTGTCTTTTTGTTTAATGGGAAAGTAGATGAAAAGTCAGGTGATATATAGTACCCTCTATTATAGATGCCTCATAATCATAATATGTCAGGTATTTATTGAGATCACAACTCTAAACTTTTCTCAAGTTGGTGCATATATCAAATGCAAATTAAGAAGACTGAAATAATTTTAACATTTTGGCATATTACCACCCAATATGCTTGAATTTACTGAAAAACCCCATGTATTGCAACATTTTTTAACAGATAGTTGTGTACATTATATTTAAAGCTGTAGTTAAAAAAAATCTCCCTCTTCCATTCTCCTTATTTTGAAAGGTACTTTTTCTGCAGATTCAACAATAGCAGCCTGTATAAAATTAATATTGTTTGTAAGCTGTATGTGAGAGTTCAAGCACTGCTTTAAATGCATAGAGTTCTCCACAAAAACAAGATTAGCAGTTTCAGCACTGCAATGTAACAGTATTATGAAATTATTATACAAATCAATAACACTTTCATTTCTAGAACTAATCTGATGGTAAGATCTTGTTTATAAAGATATTAAACAAATGCATTATTCACATTTTATAATGGTTTTCAAGAAAGTGGACATTTTTTTAATTATCGCTTGGAAGTGGTAAAATAAATGAGGGTAATTTTTATTAACAGGAGTTTATTTACATAAAACAAATGCTCATTGAATTATTGAGTACGATAATATCTACATGCCTAGTCCTGTTTGTCATATTTTGTGCCTTTTGGTGACATCAGAATTATAACAACCTGATTTATGCACTAAATTTAATGCATAATATGACAACATACTGATAGGTATGCCTTATAATGTATAATTTAAACATGATTGCTATATATTTCACCCATATTTTCTTGGCTTTACCAAGATTCTCATGCATTTAGAAATCTCGATTGTAATGCAGGTTGCCAGATATGAATGTCTATTTGAATTAATGAACATTTTTATAAAAATACTCTGAGTATGAATGTTTTAAAAACCTTGTCATAACATTCACCAAACTTACACATGACAGCTAGCATGTGTTACTGCATTTTCATCTTAAATATTTGATGACTGCCTCTTTAAATCCAAGATTCATAACCCAAAGGGTTTCATTTTCTTACAGCATATGTAATGCAAGAGACATTTATTAGTATAGTTCTCATTTTATGCATCAACAAAATATTTTTCAGAGAACCATTAGATGAACTCCGTACTTTTCAGATGCTTTTCCTGAGCATTTTAATTATAATTGTATATTTTCTTTGACAATATTTGTACACAGACTATTTGCAATCCTCCCTGCTTCCCTATCTCCAGCCCCATCAGAACTGAAAGAAGAATTCTGCAATATACAATATTGCAGAGTCAGAAAATATGAAAGGCATCAACTAGCATCTCATACAGACTAGATTAAATATCTGAAAAGCCTTGGTAAGCTTTTTTTAACCTCTGAACATACCCAAAGAAATATTACTGCATACAATTACGATTCATAAGAATTTGCTAAACACAGATCTTCATCTAATGCTGTTAAACTGCTATTACCAAAGCATAAAGTGAATGTTTCTTTATTCCTTATTGTCCACGTGTAAAACATTCAGCAATGAAAGAATATCAAACATTAGAATGTTTGTAATTACTTAAGAAGCTGATCAACAAACCGCTGTTGGTGCAATATATTACTATGTTAGCACTGAAGGTTGTCCACTGACAGGTCACTCTCACTTGACCTTGTACACACTGAAAGGTAGCTCACCATGGTAACCTTGGTCCTGTGGCTTTCCATACAGTAAATCATTTCAGCCCTCTTCATGTAATTCTTTTATTGGCTGCGCAATTGAAATGTCATGCTTCACGAACAGAGACGCTGGTAATTTCTTATGGATGATTAAACTACCTCTGTAATCTATGAGCATGGATGGAACTGTATGCAACAGACTTAAGCATACACTCCCTTTCTTTTAAATTCTTGATATTTTTCAGTTGTTCAGAAGGAAGTTAGCTCTAAGAATAAAAAGCAATTCTTTTTCATAAATGCATTCTAAACAAGCACCAAACAACATCCCTCTTACATTACCTGCAGGAGCAAAAGGAAAACAGCAGCCTAGAGAAAAAATATTTAATATTGTTTTTAAAATTATACCTAATTTTTAATCGTACTGACAAATTTCAAAAGTCAAGGTAGTTTATAAAGGCCAAATTAAGCCCAAAGCAGGAGCTGACATTCTTACTTTAATTTTATTAATATATAAATGTGATATCATGTACAAAATAATCAGAAAAAAAAATAGGAGGTGGCCAGACTACTTAGGCTATTATTTCATTTTAGTATTTACATTCTTTCTAATCTTGACACAGAATTGAACAAACAAGTCTGATGCTTTCTTTGGAGAGCTACTCAAACTAGAACCTAACAGCAGAAAACAAATAGAGTTTAAAAATTATTTTAAATTATCTTTTCAAAAGATACACTCAGAGGAGCTACATATTGTCCAAGTTTTCTTTTATAAAATGGCATACTTCTTTATATGACTGTAATAAAACACACTTGCTGTAATTCTATTTGCATGAAGTTCATACTAGGTTTTTTTGTCTTCTTCTTTTGCATCTGTCAGACAAGAAAGAATAACAAACACACAAAATTATGCGTATAAGCAATACATAAGTGGATGCATCTTTCAAAAATAGGGGCAAAAATGTTTTGATGCTAATATTTATACATTTTTTAAAGCTCTATAAACCAATGAAACAAACCAACAACATAAAAGCTAACAAAAAATACCACGCCTTTTGTAGAGCAAGAATAATCTTATTGTTTTCATTACTTTAATTAACAAAAAATTAAGATAATCCTGACTTTTTAGTTTCTCATTTGTATTCCTGCACATAGTGAAAAATAATAGTAATCATTGATCTATTAAAAATTAAAGTAAATAACTGACAACTGAAAATGCATTGACAAATGAGAAATTTGACTGCTGAGTTCTGGAATAAATCTAATAATTTAACAACATAAAAGGGATGTGGAATAAACTTATCAAGGAAGGAGTGAAAGGATCTAAGATGCTAGAACATTCCTCTTTAGTGCTTTTATTAGACCACATAAACCAGTTTATTTTGAACTTAAGAATCCTTATCTGCTATCAGGGGATCTATTTGTAAAGGTATAAAAGGTCTAATATAGTAGACTGATATCCCATCCAGCTGGATTAATGTCCTAGTGATGAGAATGGCTGCTGCTGGTCAGAAACCTGAAAACACTTTCAGTTCAAATTGTAACTCTTCTATCTTTAATACTTTCTACACAATATTTAATGTCTCACTTAGGGCAAAGTTAGTGAGTTTGGAAGGATGGTTGAACGTGGACTTAAGGAAAGAGTTTCATCTAAACAGTAGTGTTATTGCAAGAAGTGGGAAACCTCAAAAAAATGTAAAAGAGCATTTAGAAAATATACAAAATGCTTCTAATGCTTCTTTGGCCTTCAATCACCAGTGGTAGAAAATCAAGGTTCTGATTTGCTTTCTCAAATGTAATAAAGGAATAAATCTGATCTTCCATCATTTTATACAGGGCTGGTATACCATGCAATATCTGAGCAGTTGCACAAGTCTCATTTCATTTTAGAAAAGAAATCTCAAATAAACTTATTTTTGAGGTGGGGAGAGAGCAAGCACCTTCTCAAATCTACCCAGGAAAAGGGCTACTTCCTGTTTAAGTAAGGAAAAAAAAAAAGATAATAGATTTCATTTAGAGTAATTTTATCTTATTTCTTTTCGGCACCATTGGGGAACATTGTTTGAATTTTCTGAGAAAAATTCTAGTGTTAACTACAAATCTCGAGCATGAAATTGCAAACTACATTAAGATTGGTGCAATGAGAAATCAAAAAGAGGGAGTCTGCAATCCCTCATTCTTCTGTTGGTCACTTTCTATATTTTTCTTTGACTATCCAGTAAGTCAAGCTACATTTTTCACATCTCTTAAACAGAAAAAGGATATCTATTATCCCAGGTTCTTCTAGGTACCTTTTGTGAAAATCTATATTTTCTCATTGATTGTACAGATTTCCCACAGAATTTAAAAACAACTGTTAAAACAGTGATAATATAGCAATAACTGTGAAATGGCATGGTGTTATTTAAAGAAGAAAAAAGGAAAAAAATTCTTTACAGCCATAATTATCAAAGTGAAAAACTAAAGGAAAGACTTGTACATCACAACTAGTATGGTCCTAAAAGAGGACAGAAGAGGTATGTCAACTTTCCTGGTGGGAAATAAACAAATCAAATATTTTAGATATAAAATATTGAATTAAAAAAAAAAAAAAAACCAAAAAAAACCAAAAAACCAAAAATGTATTCTATAATGAGGAGAAGTGTAGATATCAGGGCTGCACGTGCTTGCTAGATTAAAGAATTTTTTACTTTAATAAAACGAAAATAATCTGAATTCTCACCTATGGTTGAAAAAACAGGCTAGATCTGAATTTTTTTACATTTTTACCGGTGTCTCTATAATTCATCTAAGCTCTGCTGACAATACAACTTGGATGCTGCACTGACAAAGAACTGTGCCTGAGTTAACACTGAGTAGGGATCTCCTGTCCATTTTACTGGTACATTAACTGACAAATCTAATCTATTGTCCTGTAAGGAACACCTTCACTGCCCCACACTGTGACAGACTCCAGGTATCCATGTAAACTATCTGTTATCTAATGCTTTGACTTACAGCCAGGTGCAAACTGCCGTCACGAATTGCATTTCCCTTCTTAAGAGAATTATTATTTCTTTCACATCATAGCAAGGAAACACAAACAGGCAGGAAATGTTCAAGATTATACTTTTAGGGCCCACTTCTCTAAGGTTATAGTCTCTTGATCTTTAACAAAATGCCTGGTTTTCCCCTGTGAAAATGCTGTCTAATGTCAGGTAGTTTGAACCGGCTTTCCAGGGAAGCATGATTTCTGTACAAATGTGGCAGGGTGGACCAATTAACTTGTAAACAGTAGGGATCTAACTACAAAAAGCTGTTAGTTAACCTCCAAGCTCCAAGGACAGCTGGGCAATTGTACCCAACACTGCTTGCTCACAACAGAAGACATATCCATGAGGACTCACACTTTTTTCCACCCTTTACCTGCCACCCTTCTTTAAGTAGCTAGTATTTGTAAAACAGCTTAAAACCAACTTGTACTGATTCAGTAAGCTTAAAAAGTAACTACAGATTTGGGATTTTTTTTTAATTTGTGCACTGCATTGGTTCAACTGAAACAAATTTAAATTTTGGCATAATTTTTCTCCTAAGTAGCATCATAACATAGTAATTATAATAATAAATTTTGGTGTCTCGGTAAGAGCAAAAGATTTAGAAATTGTATTTGCCATCATAGTGTTTTCCAGGTACATTACTAGCTCTTCTTTTTTCTTGGTCTATTTATTTTGGTCCTTCCTTCTCAACACAAGATTTTTCCTTACCCAGTTGACTCCCTGTGTTCTTATGTGTTTCCACTTTGAGCATTTAGGGAACTGCTAAAGGGAGTAGCCATGTTTCAGTGAAATTATCCATTTTTCTTGGTCTACTCTCTTGTACTTAAAAGTCAACGCATAAGTTAATCTCCCTCCAAACAATTATATCAATTGATTCCTTCATATTTTTCTGGAACTCCCTTTACCAACTGTTCTGAGGTAATCCACTGTTTATTTGTAATGAATATGTTGGCACCTGAGACAGAATACAAAGCATGTACTGAGAAAACATTTATGAAAAGGTTAAAATTATGTATATGCTAACACTGTACCATGTATGTATAGAAAGAAGTGAACATTTTTGGAGGAGGAAACAATATTATTTTACTTAACTCTGGAGGCACTTGAAAGCTGCAAAAATAGAGAAATTCTGAGCATGAAATTACATTTATTTATTTCCACTGAGATTCCTTCTTCTCATGTATGATACCTGAATTCAATACCTTCTGATATTTCTCCACTTCAGATCACATAATGTTAGTTAAGGTATGAGGTTATATGTTAAATACCTCTTCATTCCTCTTTAAAAAACACATTCGGTTCATATTTATATTACATCTCTTTTTCTACAGTTTCTTCTAGGCATGACTATTTGTGAGGCACATCTTAGATACAGATTCTGTCATAAAGATTTGAGTTTCCTAAAAAAAAATTGACAGATTCATTGACTTTGAATTTATCCTACCTCAGAAAAAAAGTAGTGTTATAGTTAGTAGAGTCCCAGAAATCACAATAGCTGAGGTCTCAGTCAATTCTGTCTTCAGTTTGAGAATGATCTGTTACAGACTGTAAGTGTCAATGATCCAGGGTGCTCTCATTGTGAGTTGAAGGGTTAAAGAATCCAACATTTGAACTGCAGGCTGTCGGTCTTCAAGGGATGTCCTCCTGCAATTACTTGTTTCATAGAACACCTGATAATTGGAGAATTAGTTGGCACTGCCAACTAATAGAAAGGTCTGAGGGGAAAAGTTAGCACTGTGAGATTGGATGGTATGGTAATAAGCAGGCACCCTGGAGTTCTCCTGTTAGAGATGCTGCTAAGACCTATGGGAACCTTGCTCTGCAAGGGTTTATTGAGAATTGGCTCCTCTTCTTCATAGCCAGAGCTCTGAAAGACGATTGCAGAGAACCAATCATGCCTGCTAGTCCAGCCATTGTATACACCTGGTGCTTCTGGAAAAGAAGTTGAACAGGTGTCTAGCAATAGACTCAGAACTCAAAGGGCCTTCAGGTGTCATATCATATGGAGACCTCCTGCTGTTTGAGACCATGACTAACATAAAAGTATTTGCCTTCTCAATATGTTTTCTTTGTTGTAAGAGAGAGATTCCTGCAGTGCTCATAAGGATAGGAGACTGGTAAAGATAACACACATGCAAGGTATTTTACTTTTTCTACCAATTTTGTATAGCACTGAATATGTGCTTCCCAATGTCTTTTCTTTCTGCTGTTGAATGTAAGGCATGCAGCTTTGAAAATGGAGAAAATGCAAATTATTTTGTGATTATTTAATCTACTTACAGAACATGCTATCAGTTCTTAGGTTAAGAAAAGAAAGGGATTTTATGCATCTCATTAAAAACGTTTTTTGGCTTTGATAGACAGAGATAGATCATTATGTGTTTTCCATAGTATAGAATAAGTTTCTAGTTTTTAAATGTCAAGATCAAAGCAAAGAAATTCAATGGCAGGCTATTTGACTTTTATTTTTACTTCCTTCCCATCACTAATAAAGATAAATAATTGAGTTCTTTCAAAGAACAGGAAAATAACTACAACAGAAAACTAAGACACAAGGTCTCTTGAAAGATTATGTCTTGAATTAGTTATCCTTATAGAAAAAACACACTGTAAATGTATAAGGTGAAGTTACCTACACATGTGTAAAATAACACAAAAATAGTGGGAAGTTGTTGATATTAGCTTTTAATGAAATAAAATCTTCCAAAAATGTTTCATCCAAATCCAACATGTTAAAGAACACGAGTTACTTCTTTTCTTGATCTACCTAGAATGAATATCAAGTCCCGTCTAGCGAGTGTCAGGCCCTCAAGTGATGCAGGAGTACCACATACCCTTATCAAAAATCAATGTTGATTCAGATCCTGATCCTTTGATCTAAACATATCTTGAGATTAATTTCAATTGCAAAGGCAAAAAGGCTTATCTACAACTTAGCTGAATTTTATCATTTAATCATTTACATATTCAGTCTTGTTTGTTATTAACTCTGAGCACGGTTTATTCAATTTGCTTCTCTTTCAGCTTGGCATTGGATACAAAAGTAGAAGTGTAAAACAAATGCATATAAAGAAAAACAAAAACAGGATCATAAAATTTGCCAAATCACATGCGATCAAATGCCTTATCTAGCTAAAAAAAAAAAATCCTACTACCCTTCAATCTTCACTATCATTATTCTTCTTTACAAGTATAGTACTAGATGTAAGAAGCACATATTAAATACTTTGACCACTTCTACTCTATGCATCAATGGAGTATTTAAATTTAATGTGTCCCTTTGAATGACAGCTTGCTTCTCCTTAGTACTCAGTTACTTCCTCTGAAATTAAACAATTAATAAGCCAGAAGCTATATGAGCTATAAATTATTAATACAAATGAACATTAATCAATTATAAAGAGATATAGGAATAAAAAGAAGAAAAAAAAGACAGCTATATCCTTTTAATATTAAATGTAGTCTAGCCAAAATCTCCTTAAACAGATGTAAATTGTGTTACAGCAATGCAAGAAATGTTATATTATGGCTATTTATGTTAAAAAAATTTATATATATGTGAAACAGAATAATGAATCCATGACCAGTTAACAGTAATCAAACAAGAAATATATTAATATTTGGTGCTCTGTGTGAATAGAAAAGGGAAGTGAAATTTCCCTAAATTACTAGTTTTATCAATATTTAAGAATCTTATCTTTTATATGCATGCAGACATTAAAATACAGTCTTAAACTTTCCCAAGTTCTTTAGAAACTATTCAATGCCAAAACAAACACAGCAAATTATTTTTTGACACTTAGGAAAAAGGGAAACCATGGGCACAGTCAAATTTTGACAAGCAAAGAGACATGTGAGAAGCACAGAACTGTTCTTATTTCTTGATTTAAGTTAGATTTATTCCAGATGTGGGCATTTTTTTACCAGAAGGAGACCAGAACTCTTCATTTGCAGAAGTTCTTTGTGAACGATGTGTGCAGTCATTCATAGGAACTTTGGAAAAAATGCATATAATTTTTTTTTCTTGAAGAACCAGAGTTATACCACAACACAGCAGATGTAACAATAAGGCCAAGAAAGGCAGGAAGAGATACCCTCTATCTAGCAGGGAAAGAATACCTATAGCCTTATTATGAATCCAGATGAGCCATCATTCTTTCATTTTCTATCTCATTCTCCGCACTCTATTTGTGCTATTTATGTAAATTTTAAGCTCTTACATATAAAACTGTCACCCACCTAATACTGGTACAATGCAAAACCTTCAGTCTTTTGGAACTCAGAAAAGGTAAGTAAAACATTACTTGTAGCTCTCCAACAGAAAAGAAAGAATTTTAATAGGATCAAATCATATCCTGTGAATATATAACTGTGTTCCATGTTAAGAAATTTTCACTCAAGTACATGTTCCAAATCTCTGCATAGAGGGACACTACCTTTAATATCACTCCAGCATTAACCTCTGCCAAAGACAACAGTTTATTTCATCGTTTTTTACAATGTCCTGAGACATTCCTGTTTTTATTTGTAAACTTAGCTTTGTCTTATTTTCAAACACCCTACACCAGATTACCCAATCCTAGTCAGCATAAAGAAGAGGAAAAAATGTCATTTTGAACTCATATTTGTCTTTAGGGGGAATAGCTGCAGTAAAGGTACAATCTATGAAGGGTAAGCAGGCCAGCTCCTGACAATTTGTTTCATTAATCATTCTTATTCAGGTCTACATTATCCCATTTTACCCCATTTACCTGTGTTGTTTTATGGATTAATTTAACCAATCTTAACAGCTTGAACCCAAGATTGTGAGAAAATCCCTGGAAATTCTCAAGTGAACACTAAACCCCATGCTGGGGGTATTTGGAGCAAACTCTAAATTTCCAGGATTTTTTTTAGGTGATGTAGGGATTGCTATACATGTAATAGGAGGGAAATTACGTCTGTATACAGTTAGCACAGGAAATTCAGCTCCCCTGTACAGGACAGGCATGGACATACTGGACAGAGTCCAGCAAAGAGTCACAAGGAAGAACAAGGGACTGGAGCATTGATCATGTGGGCAGAGGTTGAGGGCACTACCTGGAAACTACCCAGTCCCTGATATTATCAGGGAGAATGCTCAGGAGGATCCTAACAATATGTATAAATATTTGATAAAAAGGAATAGACAAAATTAAGAAAATGGAGCTAGCCTCTTAGTCAAAATCATTGACATGGCAGCTTAAATACTCTGTAATTCTATGGTATTACAATTTCAAAAACCTTTCAGTTTAGCAACAGGATTTAAATTCTGTTTAGTTTTGTGTTTCTTGCAGTATGAACACTTACTCTGAATATTAACAAAAATATATAGTGGGCGTCAAGATAATAATAGATATTCTTGCAACTTGTGGATAATAAAATTCAAATTTCTCTAGTGTGGGAAATAGTATTCAAAATTAATAACCTTCCAACTATAGCATAATAACATTATTGACATTGAATAACAAAAATCTTGTTCATATCAACTAAACATACTGAACAGAAGTAGCCAAATCAATATAACTCTGTTTCGGTAAGCTTCAGCCAAACCAAATTTTTACTGTTTCTTGAGGCCTAGAATCACAGAATCATAGCATGTGCTGAATTGGAAGCAACATATCAGGATCATCAACTCCTGTTCTTGGATCTGCACAGAATAGCCCAAGACTCACACCATGTGATTGTTTCTACTTGTTTCTATTCTTCCTTGGTTTTTCTAAAAAATCTAAAAATTTCTTGATGGAATTAAAGATGAATGCGCAAACCCTCACATCCCTCAAACTGTACCAAACTCACAAAGTAAAGGGGTTTTCCATACTGCAGTATTGTTGATGCGTCAGAATGAAATTCTTTAGCTGTACTCATGCATGGTGAAAAATGAGAGATAGAAAAATTATCAATAATAGTATTTATTGTGTCCTTTCTCCATTGTCATGCTCAGCAACACCTTAGAGACGTTGTTTTTTTATACCCACCACTGATCAGAACAGAAAAAAAATCTCAACGCAAAAAGGCCTGGTCAATCAAGACAACTATAAAGACAACTTCACAGAACCACAGATTGCAAAATCACAGAATCACAGACTATGCTGAGTTGGAAGGGACCCACAAGGATATCAACCCCAACTCCTGCCCTGCACAGAACATGCCCAAGAGTCACATTATGTACCTGAGAGCATTGTCCAAACATTTTTTGAACTCCGCCAAGGTTGGTGCTGTAACCACTTCTCTGGGGAGCCTCTTCCAGTGCCCAACCACCCTGTGCATGAAAAACCTTTTTCTAATATCTTGCTTAGCTTCCTCTGACACAGCTTCAGACCATTCCTTCATCTCCTATCCCTGGTCACCATAGAGAAGAGATCAATGTCTTTCCCTCCTTTTCCCCTCACAAAAAAGTTATAGTTTGCAGCTCAGTTTCCTCTTCTCCAGGCTGAACAGACCAAGTGACCTCAGCTGCTTCTCATTTGGCTTCCTCTCAAGGCACCTCACCAGCCTTGTGTCCTTCCTTTGGATGCTCTCTGATGGCTTAATATCTTAGATTGTGTTGCCCAAAACTGCACACAGGACTCAAGATGAGGCTGCCCCAATGCAATCCCCTCCCTTGCCCAGCTGGCCATGAGGTACCCGATGCCCCCCAGGACATGCGAGGCCCTCCTGGCTGCCAGGGCACTGCTGGCTCACATTCAACTTGCCAACAACCAGGACCACCAGATTCTCTTTCTACAGCACTGCTCTCCAGCATATCATTCCCCAGTCTGCACATCCATCCAGGGTTGTTCCATCCCAGGTGCAGAATCCAGCACTTTGCCTTCATACAGTTGGTGATTGCCTGGACCTCTGATTTGTCAAGGTCTCTCTGCAGGGCCTCCCTGGCTTCAAGGGACGCAACAGCTCCTTACAGTTTTAGATCATCTGTGAACTTGCTCAGCATCTCTTCCAGTCCTGAGTCCAAATCATTTATTGTTGAAGAGCACAGGGCTGAGGATGGACCCCTGCAGAACCCCACCGGTGACGCCTCCCCAGTCTGATGCCATCCCATTCACCATATCCTTTGTGCCTGAGCCAGTTGTTAGACCAGCCAGTTGATAAACACATCCCATGATGTGTTTATCCAGCTGTGGGCTGGATATTTGGTGAACTTGTTCACTTTTGTCATAGTCCAAAAGCTTCCAAAGAAAATTAACATCTAGAAATAAGCATTAAAATATCCAAAAATTAACATAGTATGAAAGATAGTTTCTAGAAGGCTGCAGGTAAGAAAGAGAAAGAGAATGGCAAAAGACAGAAAAGATAAGGATAGATAATGAAAATTAAACATAACCAATGTTTTCATAAATTGTACTTCTTCTGCCTGTTTCTTGCCCACCAGAATTCCTTATACATAAATGAACTGTATATGAGCAGGTATGCATATGGATATACAATGCAAAGTAGAGTGGAAAAAATTTCCACTGGAAGCCATGCAGAGAAACAAAGATTCAGCTAGTAATATCTACATACTGGCTACCCAGATTTCACAGTCCTCTTGATGTAAGATTCGTTGGAAAATATACTTCTTTCCAATTTTCGTACAGACTTAGAATGGTCTGCAAGAACCCCCCAAAAATCTGAAATTTACAAGATCTCACATATTTTCTGTAACTGTGAAGGGATAACACATGCACACAGAGAAAAATATAGATATGTAAAGAACTTTTTCATGTGGTTCCTGTCAAAAAGTGATTTACATTCTGGCATGGATTTTTTATGAGAGAAAATAGTATACTACATAAGTCTGATCAAGGGAAAAAACAGACATTAAGCATTAACTTCTATGCTGTGAAAAGCAGAAGAACCGACCAAAAAGAAAAAGAATTAGTCCAACAAGAACACGTTTAGATGGAGCACATGGATTCCCTATTAACTTAAAACTGCAGTATATGATATTAAGAGATTGAGAAAAAGAAGTAATTGTAATGTAATAGTGTTGACTAGATATATTTGCTTTGTAGAGAAAGTGATAACAAAAAACTTGTATGATTATGAGATTTGGATATAGGAAATATATAATGGAAAGCTCACCTACCTGCAGGGAGGAATGAGGAGGAGTCAAATACAGAGTACAAATCAAGAATAACCTAACTGTAAAATAGTCTTCTGTGGTAAATCCTGAAATAACAACATTAACCTAAATCTTAATCACATTTTTTTAAATTTAACTTTTTATTCTTCTAAAGTCTTGGTGAATTTTATTCTTTGTTTTTC
>NW_005054423.1:1797815-1799925 GCF_000277835.1 Geospiza fortis
AGATGGCAAAGAATTGAAGGTCAGCTGCTACAGTTCAAAAAAGAAGACAAGAAAACAAGTGGACAAGGCCTCATAATGGCATTGACTAAAATATTGTTTTGCAAGAGAGTGAGTGTATTTTTACTGCTTTTCTTCCATGAATAATTCTTTGAAGGGCAGAGAAGGTAGGAATAGAGGATTTTCACTTACAACAATAATTAAATTAAACCTAATCAAACCATTTTATTATTTTCTGCTGAAGGCCAATATATTTAGCATCTTCTTCCATGCATAATAAATTACATTAGCTCTAGGCATTTTCAGAATGTTGATTTGCTAAAGATGTTCATATATATTCAGTGACATTCTTTGTAATATACAGGTAAATATAACCAGAGGAGTCTTTTTGGTTTTGACAGGAAATAAACCATTAAGTTCATTTGGTTTATTTAAAATGTAAAAATTATAAATCTACCTAGTGAGATATCTTTTACCCATGAGATTTTGATAAGGGCATTCATACCTGTAGCAGCCACATTATTCCTTGCTGCAGTGGCAACATCAGAGGCTCAAGACCAGCCTTCACGTTTCCTCTGATTTCTTCATTAATCATAATCTCAAAAAAAAAGAAAAAAAGACAACAAAACAACCAAAACAAATAAATAAAAATAACCAACTAAAGAACCAACTCGATGTCTGGCAGTAAGGTTCCTCTTATAAAGTAAAAAAAAATACTGACCAATGACCACAGGTTTAGAATGTAGCCATATTGCATGCCCTTCAATTATGTGGTGACCTATTAGAAGATTATATCCAATTGCATAGGTTGTAGTATTTAAATACCTTGCATAAAACGTATTTGCATTAGTCATAAAAAAGATATTATTAGAATAATATTCTATATTGAGAATATTTTAGATATAAACAAAGTGAATGAAGTACAAATGTAACTGCTGACTACATACAAAACCAATAATAAAATACCCACAGCACAATTTTCTTCCATGAAGAAAGCATTATATTCATATAAACAATTCCCAAATAATATAAAAATTTTTGAACTGCAAGTTTCACCCAGCATATTAAAAACTTCTTTTACAGCAAAGCATGCAAATAACTGTATCTCCTCCTCAGTTTGTTCTAATTCTCTCTTGTTTCCAAACCTTGAAAATCCCATCTACTGTTTCTGAGATTAACCAAAACAAAATTTACCATCTTTTTACTGTGCAATTCAGACCTGCTATATGTTCAAGTAACTTAGATTCCAAAACTATCAAAGAGATATTGAAAAATCTTATTTCTGGCCTTCCTTCAGGAGTTTTATATCATGTGTGATATCACTAGCAACCGCTACAGTATTTTTAACAATTAGGCTAGTTAATTTCAAAATTTTCAGACATGGCTTACATTTTAATGTATGCATCGTGACCTATAGCAATGTTTTCTAGAGTATTAATCATGTCTATGGAACAATATGAAAACGGAATAAAAATTGAGATTCTATACATTTGGAAAAGTAAGCCACAGAAAACTTACAGTGAAACTGAGGTACATTTTTCCTGAAGGGAAATTTTCCTTCCCCTTTACTTTAATATATGGGACAAAAAATGCATTCTATTTGATGCTTTGGGATTTTAAGCCTTCATCCCGGATTGTAACTGAGCCTTAATTGAGTATATCACAAGTTTTGGATTTATAATCTATATAATAGCGTATCTGGAATGGTATTACTTGACAGCTTCTTAAACCAGCCCACAGCCCAAACATGCTTAATGGGGGTCTAACTGGGAAAGTAAAAAGATTAACTAAATCAGTATGTAGCAACATGATCATAATAGAGATTTCTCATCAACTTTCCATTTATGTTATATTAACATCTGAAAAAGCTATTTAAACATTAAAATTAATAAATCATAAAACAATAGAAATACTTCATACAAAATAGTTTTATTTGAATCACAACTACTCACAATAGCTATGAATATCCCCATTCAAATTGCTACCATGAATACTGTATAAAATGAGAATAAACTAAAAGTAAAATTAGAATACTCCTTTATAAATTACTATATGTCAAGCTAACAAATGGTAGACTTGTCATATTGAACAACTAAATGTCTAAATGATCACT
>NW_005054423.1:1799947-1848142 GCF_000277835.1 Geospiza fortis
CGATTTTTCATACTGTCATTCTGCTCTATTAGCAAAGCCTAACACAATTAGGTATGAATATGCAGTAATAACATGCAAATTGTTCCCTCTCAATTGCCCCAAGGCAGCAGTCTCAGCCTTTCAAAGCTTGATTTCTTCTACATCATTACAGGCTTGGCATAATTCATCAGAATAAAAAAATACCTCAGCCTTATTGCATGTGGCTAGCTAGTAAAATCATCAGTAGTTGTTAACCATTCTCCCTCAATAGGTTTGTTAGCAACGCCGTCCCCAGCTCCCTGCCACTCCTGCACTTGTACATGTTTCCCTTGGGTAATGTTAGACACTACATTTGAGCCTGCCAGAACAATTAACCCTACTGTTAATTAGAATGAAATGTCAGGCGCACAGATGGTACAAGCTGGCACCCTGCCATCCCGCCAACTGCTGCTGAGAGCAGCTACCCCACTGCTGACAGCTGTTCAGCTATGTCCCAAACCAGCAGACGTCAAAACTTTCCAGCTGAGGAAAGCGGAAAAAAAAAGCAATGATGGGTGTTTCTAGTCCCAGCAGTAATGATCACTGTTTTACTGTTATTGTATCTATTACCTGTTGTCATATTGTACCCATCAAGTGGAGGCATCAAGCAGCAAGATGCAAATTAAAAATGATACTAGAAGTGAATAAATGAAAAACTGATTTCCAAGCTAATTCAGCACAACTGTAAAAAGAATGGGAGAAAAATATATCTATATGATTTCTTTAGAAAATATATTTTTTTCAATTCAGGCTTTATTTTAAACAGCATTGTATGATGATACATTGTGTTAAAAGTGTTACTTTGGATATTTTTACACTGGAGTATGAAAGTCTATGTTGTAGAATATTGCAAAAATCTTAGTAGCATGAGCAATTTTCATACTTTATTTTTCTTATGTCAATTTGGTTGAATTTTTTAACATTGTAAGACATCAAGAAACAAAAATACAGTGCTACAAGTCAGAAGGTGGCCTAATCATCTCACCATCTAGTCACCCAATATTCTCCATAACCAGCTTAAGCTGATATGCTTAAAGGAAGGATTCCAGTTTTTCTGGTGTGAATCAGGAACCTTATTCTGGTAACTATGCTTTGTTTATTTAAATTCCTCTTTGATTTTAGAAAATATGCTTTGGTTTTCAGATTTTCTATATTTGAAAATTGTAGTTGGAAGGCAGATACATTTCTGCAGTGTGAAAAATTCTCTATGTTTTTCATAGCTGCATAAAGATGGAATGAATAGTTTCTTTAGTATTCTTTTAAAAGATTCTATTATGCAACTTTTGGCAATCAAAATATAAATCCAATGCTTTAAAAGAAATATTAGAGCTTTTTTTTTCCCTTATGTACTGTCTTAATCAAATTAACTGCTTAGCAAGAAGATAAGATTACGTTCTTATATAACAAAGACTGTCATGGGGGCCTGAATACAAAAGAAAAGTATCACATACTTTTACAAACATATTGAAAATATATTTGGTTTACAATTTATAAAGAAAATTATTGTAATATCTGTGAAAATTACTCTGTGAGTTAGAAAGTTTGCATTAAGTATTTTGGCTTTCTTAGGAAATTTTAAGAAATAAGTTTTTGAAAAGATACATATAGTCAGAACAAATTAAAAACAATTAAAAAGTTAAATTACTAATATCTGTTAAACCTTGTGAGATGTGTCTGTTTCTTTGTTTGTTTTTTTCCGAAAACATTTATCATATATTTCTATATAAATTCACTCTCAAATATATTGTTTTTGAATCTGCCTCATCCATCCATAAGACAAGCATATGGTAATGTGTGAAATTTATATTTAGCACAGGCATCTAGTGTTAAATTATTATGCATTTGACTTAGACTTGTTTGGTTTCATATATACTCTCAGTTTATGTGCTGTTAATAAATTAATTACTTGTGTATTTTAATATTACCAAAACCAAAGTTTGCCTTCGGTTTAGGTTAGGGTTTTTTTCCTACATGTAGGTAGTTAAAATACTAACTTTACAAGGGAGAATCTTAAGAAATAAACATGACAAATATTTACATCATCAGACTGCTAATGGTTCATTACACTCCTGTTGTGCACTAGAAAGAAATGTTTTTACTAGAAATGTCCATCAAAAATTGTACTTAGTTGAAAAAAACAAATTATCATATTTTGATTTGCTGAGTGCAGCAAAACCATAGTTTGCTTAGAGCATACTTGGTCATCTTCTGCACTGATGGAAACCTATACGTGCTACAGTTTCAGAGGAGCACCTCAGCCTTGCCAAAGAATGTAACTGGATACAAGACTCCTGACCCACTTCTCTTCTCAAGTCAGGGAGCTTTACTGAGTCATTGCCTGTGCTTGATATGCTGAGGAAAGATGTTTGTTGGAGGCTTCAAGTATTATTTTGAGGGGTGCATTGTATCTTTTGAGATTATAAGAAGAGAGCTTAGGACAGCCATTCTTGTTTCTATTTGTCTGGATGTAGGAAGGATATATGAGGAGTCCTTGCTGACACAGTGTATGTGGTGTTGCAGGTAGCTTCCACTCTGGTCACAAAGGCCTATATGGAATTTTGTGTTGAACTAGAACAAATCTCAATGTGCAGGTGACATATATATATATGTATGTATGTATATATTCATCCCTGTATTACTACTGATGCAGACAACATGTCTGCTAGGCAAGAGTAGCCAGGCATACTGCAAAAAGTCCAGAATGTTCTTGGGCAGCTTCCCAACATGGATTTTGCTAGTAAAGGAGCAATGACTCTCACATGAGCTTGGTGCAGGCACCCACTCGGTGACTTGCTGCCTGCAAGCCTGGGCTCTCTGCAGGACTGCCAGCCCACCACAGCCCTGCAGTGGTGCAGGGCCAAGCTGAAAGTCTGTGAGGTCCTGGCATCCTGGGCTGTTCTCTCTGGGCAAGGCATGCTCAGTATAGCCTGCAGCAGCAGCCACAACACCTGCTGACAAATACATAAGGGTCAATTGCTAAAAATTACCTAAAGCCATGTGACAGGCCTATTCATACAGAGCTATGAATGATCCATATGGCCCCCTGTGCACTTAAGGATGACTTTGAGGACACAACCAGGAAAGAGAGAACAGTGGCAGGTCTGCAGCATGGCACTGCAGATCTTCATAACCAGATACCTGTCATGGATTTATCTCAAACCAATAGCCAGCTGACTGGGAAGAGTCTGGTACTGCCATGTTCCACAGAAACAAGCACCACCATTTTTGTGAGGTTTTGCCAAAGTATTTGCAATGGATTTCAGCAGAAGACTTTGAAGGAGGCAAGGGCTACCAACCACAGTTATTCCAGAAAGGTATTAATTAATATAATTAATAAATTAATACCTCACCAGGTAGGGTTTCCATTCTATAAATCGCCCCTCAACATGTACAGTCTCCTAATTCATGGCTTCAAAACTCAGAGGAAGTTGAGACAAAGGACCATGAACTAAAGGTACACAGGAGCTGTGGTTCCTTAAGGGCACAGTGTCTCCTTTAAACTGCGTTTGCCTGAAAACATTCATCTGAGTAAGATATTCCCATCGTGTCTCTGCCACCATTTGCTGTGGTGCAGAAGCACCAGGAGCGGCAGAAAGAGCAGAGAGCCCTTGTTGCTAAAAGCACTGGGGAGCTCCCATGGGAGTGCAGGGGGTGCAGCTCCATTGGAAGATGTTACATTATCATGCATGTATGCATGAAACAGCAGGAGTGGGGACCAGGCACACTCACTGTGCTACAATAGTAGGGCACCATCATGGTTTGCTCCTCATGACACTCATGGTGGGAGCCTGTTCCACCTCATGATGGCATCAACACTGTCAGTGCAAGGCTAAGCTGTTTCCTGAGCAAAACATGAGTCGCCCATGGGCATGAAAAGTGTTTGTTCTTATTCACTTGTGGTCTTCATTTCTTCAGCACCCGCAAACAATATTTTATATGCTATAAGGAACTTGTCTTTTTTGTCTAGACTGAATTAAAAAACTGATACAAGCCCTAACTAATTCCACATTTCAGACTACCAAAAAAATCTGAGGAATTTTAGAAGGTCTGTACAAAGGTGGCGTAACAGCCACCTTTGAATATAGATTCAATTGGTTGGTTCTTGTTACAAATTAAGTGTTATAGAATCAAATAAATGTTTGAAGTACTTCTAAGACTTTCTTTGATAGCAGATTCATTTTAGTATGCCTGAGACAACATTCTAGACAAACAGCGAAGACTTTTCACTGCTTCATACACGAAAGAATGACATGGACAGATGATGCTGATTAAAGGGTCAGGCTGCAGGTTTATTTTAATAAAAGCATGTTTCCAAATGCAATACTTTTTACATCACATGGACAGGAAGCACTAGAATCCCTTGTCAATTTCTTAGGTTAGCTGGACAAACACCTAGTCACAGGATTCAAAGGTTCTCCCTAAAATTTAGGGTCTATCTGCAAGTTGTCATGCCTTCAGTCATAGTTTGTCATGCATAAGAGGTCTCAGATGGGGTTGAGTTATTCAGCAGCATGGAAATTCTCTCACTAAAACACTTGTTTCTGTTGGTCAGGAATTTCTCACCTACCTTCTGTAAGCAAGGAGGGAGCAGCACTGAACCATTTTGATACAGCTCTTACCCCTTTTTCCCATCCTTTTCTATCTTTATCCTGAAATCCCCCATTTATCCAGGAAGGTATTCTGCAAGAACAAAGTATACCAGGCATATTAAATAAAGAATAAGGCTGAAAGTATTTTAACTATATAAGCATCCTCACAGAAGGTTCCAGATTTAAGCCAGTGAAATATGATTTTGTAGACGGAGAGAAATAGTGTTATATGAATGAAGGAATTTAAGTAAAACAATTTAAAAAAAATTAGAAATTTTTCTTCTTTATATCCCAGGGGGAACAAATGTATAAAAAAAAAAGCAGAAAAAAAAAAAACAACAACAACAACAACAACAACAACAAAAAAAAAAAAAACCAAAAAAAAAAAAAAAACCCAAAAAACCCCCAAACCAAAAAAAAAACCAAACACACAAAAAAAAAAAAAAACCAAAACAAAAAAAAACACAAAGAAGATAACATCAAAGACAGTAGCTTCTTTTCTACAGAATTATTTTAAGGAAAACTCAAAATTCAAAATTAGACATTAAACCTTCCAAGAGTAATAATACAGTAGCATACATACATTTTGGCTAACAGACAGTCTAGCAAAACTAAAGTCAAGGGTTACTATAACCTTCTGTTGGGCCAAGATTCAACAAAATTGTACATGAGATTCCTTTTTATTCTCTGTTTCTCTCATACAAGAAGAAAGACATGGTGGAGCACTTACCATACTAATGGAAAGAGCCACCCCATTTTAAACTAGTTGCTTTCTCAACTTTGGTAAATGAAAGACAAAAAATTGATTTGAAAAACCTAGCAGAAGTGTCTTCCCCCACCCTTGCTGCTAAGGTACTTGAACTCATGCCATCTCACAAACAACTGTCAGATGTTTCAAACCCACACAGCTCCTCAGGGCATTCAACACTTTTATATGACTCAAGGACATTGCTTATGTGCTTTGGATCAGAGGGCTGATAATACGCATAGTGAATGCATCTCAGACATAAAGGATCTCATTTATGTTTGCAGGGTATACTGCTTCAAGCACAAAACAAAGTATGTTCTCTGGGATTCAAGCTGTATATCCTCTCCCAAGCCTAGTCTGCTGTTGCAATGCATGTTCACAGTATCTGAGAGCCACACGTAGTCCTTGCCATAATGAAGTTTCCAATCAATATGTCCTCTGCCACATTTAGTTTACTATACATCACTTTCAAACTTCTGTTCAGCTCTCATCCAAAGACTAAAATTTCAAAACACTGTAGGCAGTGATATTCAGTTAAGAATTTTCTATTAACAATTACTGATTTTACTAAAACTGACAATTAGTAATTATCTAGTGAAAAATACTCATAGGCTTTAAGTGTCTCAGATAAACCACTTAAAGGACCATTAAAAAGTTAAACTATTTTAACAGATTTTATTCTCACTGTACAGTACAGGAGTACATATTCTGAACACGAATTCTTCTGTCTACAAGCTCAAGGAAAAGATGAAATTTCAATGGCTACTATCAATTTAAGTCTACATTAATCCTCTAGATTTTCTTCAAGTACTTGTTTAAATTAGAGTTGACACCTATTTCAAATCATGCCTTTCTGAAATCCTTATTAATAAGTCACCACTATTTTAAAATATTCATCATCAAAATTAGGTCAGATGATTAAGGGATTATTCCTACGAAGCCTGAAATTTAGAGTGTCTGAACACCCACATTTTCAGTGACTTAAGTGGCAGAGGTACTTCCTCAAAAGCTGCATGATCTCATGGATTAAGTTTAGGCCTGAGAGACATAAGACTCTGCGCTCTATTTCCTCATATTTACTTATTTACATTTAAAATTTTTTGTACTGACCATTAGTATGATTTAGTTAGATATTGAGTTTTTATGATTTAATTTGCTTTACTCATCGAGGTTCTCTTAACTTTGTGATCTAAAATATCCTCAGGGTGTGAGAAACAAAGTACTGAATTCTCTTGCATCTTGTATTGTCTTCAACATCACACTGCATGGATGGAAGTGTGGGGGAAGAGGGGAGAGGAAAGGACAGGGACCCCACTATTTGTGTGTCTGTGTCCCAGCAAAATATAATCCAAATAAAAAAAAAAAAAAACAGAAAACCAAACCCAAACAAAAATAATAATAATTTAAAAACCACACAAACAAAAATACCCAAACAACTAAATATGAAAGTTAGTAGCACTTTCTTAGTGACAAAATAAACATAATTACTACAAAATAAATAGTGTAAGGCTAGCAAAATAATACTCTGATATGGATAACACTTGTCATTACTAGAGTTACTACATTTTGCAAATATCACATGCTTAACAAAGAATCTAAGAGGAATCTAAGCAGACTTTTTAAATGTATGCATGTTAAAAATACATTTATGTACATGTGAAACCTTAACATGCAAACATTTTTCTCTGAGCAGTATTTTTGTCAAAAATAAGAATGTGGCATACTTCTCCCCATCACCTCACTTTTTTCCTACTATTTTCTTTGAGCCAAAAGGATTTCCACATTTTTTTCTTTGCAGTTATAAGAACCTGAATTCTGTAACAATATTCCCCTTCCCTTCCCAGTAGCCATTTCCTTCTTCTCCAAAAGGTCATTACAGAATTACAGGATGTGTTCCTGTCTCCCCTAGGGCTTATACGCAATTCCTCATAAACATAAAAGTGAATGGATACCATGGTTGAATAACACATTTTAATAACAGTACATTACTGCATTTGAAAGTGTGACCTATTTGGTTTATCCACAGAATACTATAAAAAACAAAAGTGCAGTGCAAAATGTAAAATTTACAAAATGCACTAACATACGAAAACACACAGGCTCATGGAGAGAAGTAAATTGCATGTACTTCCAGACACATACATAGAATATTACATTTATAAATATAAATTAATGCACTTTACAATATTTAATCTGAAGGATTTCTGAAGAATGATCTAATCAACCAGGAAGGTTTAAAGGTGCCACGTAACTACAGATGTAAGTATGCCCTTACTCCTGATCTTACAATGTACTTAGTACCTTGTATTTCACTAATGCTGTTTCTACCACTACAAGCAATTTATTCTACCTCACGTTCATCAAGTGCTCATAAATCAGCATTAGGCCACTTTTTCACTGAGTTGCTGATTTTTAGCCAACAGACAGCAGCATTTGGATTCAAAGTCTAATATTGGCACACATATTGATTTTAATTAGTCTAATTAGTTCATTACACTAAAAATCAAACAGACCATTTATTACATTCCCAACTAATGACATATGATCAAGGATTTAATATGATAATGAGTAAGATCAATTATCACTCATAAAGGAAGTCATTAACAAGTGTAAACACTGCCTAACTGAATACCATTACAAATTATGAAGTCATAGCTAGATCATTTGCATAAGCATACTAATTTTATTTCATGATATTCCTTCCATTTAATACTCTGAATACCTTTCATAAAGCTCCTTTTTTTTCATAGACTTGATTTATAGCTGTAAACTCAATTCTTATTGTCAGTACTGAAATTTTTCACTACACACTCCTTAAACTCTACGCTATTAAATTCAGGTTTAAGCAAACCAGACAATGTCTATGGACTCTCTCAGAAAATATTACAGAACATTAGAAGAAGGAAATGAGGTTTCCAGTTGTACCAAAGTGGATCCGGAAGTATTTCTCAACAGGGGAAAATTCAAGAACAACTTTCTTTGTGGTCTGGGATATTTCACATGCAAAATTGAGCTAGTGGTAGAAGTCAGTCCTGCCATGGCTGTTTAGAAATATAAAGAGAAGGAAGCAGCATCTGCCAGAGTACTTTCACTTTACTGTAGAAACTTCATGTTTCAAACTTTTGAAATACAATTGACAACTCAAGCTCTAAGTATACTAATATTTTACTATGCATACATTCCCAATACTGCATTCTAACCCTAATTCTATTTGAATTTTTCCAAGATCCCTGTCACCATTATTATTAATTCTGTATCTTACAATAGCATCTAAGATATCAATTAAAATCACAGCAATTACACTTGCTATTATAGCAGAATTCTATTCTATTCTATTATAGCAGAATCATATCTATGAGGGGCACAACAATCAAGAAGGTAAAGCATAAGCCCTCAATCTGCCAAAATTATTTTTCTCCTGTTCTAATATGCAATGGCTTCAGAATACTTTTCATATGCATTTCTCTATATCAGAATACATTCAGTAAATGCATGATTACAAAGCTACCTAACATGTATATATATTACTACCTAACATGTATATATATCACACGTCACTCAGTACTTAGAAAATGCAGAGGAACATTTTTCTTTTGTTGTGGTTTTTTTTAAGAGACTGGAAGAAGTCTGCATTTTCATGAAGCCCTTTAAAGATTTTTAAATGTAGAAGCTGTAACACACACAGTATCATTAGCAGATGTTTAAATCCACTGGGTGCAAGAAAAATCTAATTTACTACTATAGATTAGAACTTCACTCTAGAAGAAAAAGCTTTTCAGTATAAATCTGCATTTTTATTCCATTAAATTATCTGGCTGGTTCTTAAGTCTGCTTTTTCCAGAAGCAGCACACACTAATACATTTAACAGCATCTAATCTTCATCAGTGACAAGTGGCTTCTACAGCCACTGTGTTTGTCAAAAACTGAAAGCTGTCTCTTCAGGTTAAGTTTCTTACAAGGCTTCAATCTTTGATGGCACAATCAAAAAAATATTCAGCACTTCAAGGAAATAAACTCATTAATATCAAACTAATCCTTTCCCTAAATTCTAACACAAAACCTAGAGTAGGCACACATTCTTTCTACTAAGTTTCAAACTAAACAAAAACTCAATAATTCTTACATTAGTTCATCTTTGTAACTAATAATTTAGGAAATATGCAAAATATGAGCTGCAGCACTCTCGTGCTATTTATGATGCAGGTGACACTCCCCTGCAGAGCTGGCATGTCCTTGCTTTAAGTGTTATATGGCCCCTGGACTGTTAAGACTGTAAACCAGAAGTGCCCAGAAGGTTGGAGTGCAAGGGTCAATGTACTTAAGTTAGTACATTCAATGTTGGTCTTAGGCACTGGGGTAATTGGCATACAAGCCACGTACTCAGAGAGCAGCTTCAAACTGCTCTTTGGCAGAATGTTCTTCAGAGGCCATGCTTAGAAGCAGCATTCAAATATACCTCAGAGCATATGCAGCATGGATATTAAAACTGAAATAGTAACATAATGACCACTTGCAGCAGTGTTCCATCAAGTCATTAATAAACTCTTAACAAATCCTTGCACCTTTTCTTACTATCTTCTTCATTTCAGGAAGGAACTGTCTAGGAAATACCTTACTGCATTTCCAGTAAGGGACTAAAATTATGAATAGTGTTTAGTGACTGATATTGCAAGTAATTTAAAATGCCAACATTTGTTCTCTAAAGTTATAGTTAAATACGCAGTTTTTATTCATGTTATACTGACATCTCCTGTCTTAAAACAAGCTTTTCTTCAAAGGGCTGGCAACATGGGCAGCTAAGGCCAGTCAGATCATTTGCTGTTTCTAAGCAAATTGCTTAGAAGTTCCAAATGCTTGGGAGATTTTACTCCATCTGATTATGAGGCAAACAAAGTAAGCATTGCAACTTTGAAAGGAATACCTCTTAGACAGTCTGATAGTTGCTTTCAACAAAGGAGAATAGGTCTGCGACTCATAATGGATGGCCAAAGGCAATGTTTTTTGATTCTACTGACCTTTCAACACTCTAAGGATAGGAAGTATAAATCTAATTATTAAGTCACAGGCTGCTACACTAGACACTAAAAGACTACTTTGTAAAGGAAAAAAAATAGAGCAAATTAGTAACACAAAATGGAATTTCACACAATAGTTATCATTTTAATGAGCTCTTCCATGAAGTTTAAATATTTGCAATAGTAAATGATGATTGTTTTTAACTCTCTTAACAGTCCAATTGCTCCCACAGGTACTCAAGTAATGAACAAACACAAGTTATAGAATTAGGGGTAAAATAATTTTTCTGTTCTAAAACATTTGCCATACATTTTACTACATACATTGATTACTTCTATATACTTATACTTCTATCCTGCAGGTCAATCAACAGTATCACTATTCAATAACAACTTTTTCCAATGCCTAATTCAATACATGCATGAAACCTGGGGTTTTTTCTCTTTTCTTTTAAAATGAATATTTAATATTACATATTTTAGATTAAACAAAAGCATGAATTAAGCTTCTTATAATGGATTTGACTTTTCCAGCATGTTGTTATACTTCTTTCAGAGCTTCATCCAACAGGTATTCAACTGTATTCTGATTACTGGCCCAACTTTAAACAGAAGAGCCATACCAACAAGGAAAAGTTTGTCCTAGTACAAACTTTGTCCTAGTGGACAAAGTGTAAATCAGTTGGAGAAAGAACTACAAAAGCTGTAAAAAAAGAATAAGTAATTAAACCTAAGTTTCCTCTTGATTTAACTACATTAATATGCAAAGAATCATCTTTATTTCCTTATTCATTCCCGATAAGCTTTAAACAACATAAACATGACTGATTTTACAGCAGCAGAGCAACTCCAAACAACTAAATACTAAATTTACCCCATAACAAGTTTTTAAATCCCCTTTTGAAGTTCTTCATTCCTAACATTTTTCCCACATGCTTTAAAAATCTTCTACTGTCAAAGGTCCCATCTGTCATTATCAGTACTTCTCTACCACCTTGGCTGCCAAGAGTTGTAGGGCAATAAAAAGTAAAAGTGCTAAGAAGACTGAGAAAGACCACAGGCAGAAAAGAAACCCAAGAGAAAAGAAAACCACAAACTTCTATGATTGGATTTAAGACCAAAGCTCTTGAAGGTTTTTTTTGCCAACATATTCAGCCTTGGAAACTGCAGGAGAGGTAATCACAGAAGCCACTCTCACAGGCTCAAAGCCTGTAGCAAGAATCAGTGATGTTGGAAGGTGTACAGAGGTAGTACCTGTTTTTCAACATGTCAGTGGTTTCAACAATAACAAATCAAAGACTACTGCTCTCTTCTACCATGAAAACACTGAGGTAACATCTTGAAAGATGCTCAAAGATAGAATTGAATTTAGATAGAATAGAAAAAAATAGAATTGAGATAAATGCTCAAAAATAGAATTGAAATAGAATTATTTTGAGTTTAACAAGTATGAGACAATAAATATGAGTAAGGAATACCTCAAAAAAGCAGCTGTTTTGCATCAGGCCATTGTATCATGACATGAGTTGCATTTATGTCCACCACCTTCTCTGAACAGCTCTGCTACTCAGTCCGTGATTCACCTAATCCAGGCTGAGCTACAGATCATAACTTTCCACCATCTTTCAGTCAGATGATCTAAAGAACCACCTGCTTTTTCTATGACACTTGAAAGACAGGAAATAAGACAGTAGCACACTTGAAATCCTAGCTCCTTCAAAAAGCTTTCTCTGGTAATATCAACCCTGCACTACAACATAGGATTATATTACGGTATAAATGTATGTTAAAAAAACAAACAAACAAACAAACTAATGATCATTGAGTGCTTTGGGTGGAAGGGGACCTTAAAGATCACCTAGTTCCAACTCTTCTGCCATGGGCAGGACCATTTTGCACTAGACCAGGTTGCTCAAAGCACCACCTAATCTGGCCTTGGATACTTCCAGGGATGAGGCATCCACAGCTTCTCTGAGCAACCAGTTCCTCACGACCACCAAAGAATATAATTTCTTTATTATATCCCATCAGGACCTATCTTTTTTCAGTGTAAAGCCATTACCTCTTTCCTATCACTACACCGCTTGATCAAGTGTCCCATTCCATCTATCCTGTAAGATTACCATAGGAGCTGGAAGGCTGAGTTAAGGTCTATCCAGAACCATCTCATCTATGTCCTAAACATTCCTAACTCTCTCAGCCTGTCTTAGGAAAAATGTTGCAGCCTCCTATAACCTTCATGGTCCTCCTCTGGAACTGCTCAAGGTCTGTATCTTCCTTATGCTGGCAACTGCAGATCTGAACACAGGATTTCAGGTGAGGTCTCACAACCTAACTTTGGACCTTCAGGATATCTTTAAGTGAACATCACAAATATGTGAATATCACAAATGAATTTCAGACTGTCTTACTCAGAAGTTTCTATTGCATATGTACGCACCACATTAAAACCCTCAGCAATCTCCACATATAGTTTATTCTTCACGTGGAATTCAGACAGTAAACTGATGAGTTCTAACAAAACAGAGGCAAGTTTTTGAAAATACTTGTACAAAACAACTAAAAAAATTAATCTATCTTACTGAAAGTAAATAATCTTATAGGCTTGCTTGTTTTTTCAAGTACCCGCACAAGACTAAAAATAGGCTTTCTACATAAACACAGTACAAAGAGTTCTACAAAGTTGAGTTTTTCTACTTAGAAAGGAATAAGACTGGTAAAATAAAACCACATTGTATAACCAATGAGAATGAAAACATACAGCCATTTTGGCATAAACAGAGGCTACAAATTCTTTGTTAGTATATCTAAATGGAGTACTGTGAATGCCAAGTTAAAATGATGCATTTACCTTAACTGAGATTTTGCCACATTAAAAGAAAAAAAAAATAATTTTCAGCAAGCTGGGTTTTCCTGATGAGAAAAGAAATATAAGCCTACCCTTCAAAAAACTGTTTAGTAAAACAGATGCATTAAATGCATGTAATAAAATATCTTGATTTGGTTAAATGCAAGTGAAGAGTACTGCTTTTGTTTTAAAAACAACAATGAATAACAAGAATAAACAACAGCACCAAAAGATCATCTCAGTTCACTCAGCCCACAGACTTTTCAGGTTTTCAGAAGAAAATCACTTCCTTATTCTTGCATGCATTTTTATTTCAGAATTTTTTCTATTCTGCTATGGGTTGTTCCAAACTCAGTACACATGAGTATCAGATGATAGGTTTTAGAAACATTTTGGATTAAATGAAGGCTTTCACACTTAATTATGTCAAGTTTATGATCTTTATGAAAAGATCATAAACTATCAGATTGCTCCAAGTAGTGATGCACCACTTCTAAACAGCTTATCTACAAATGATAAACAATTTGACTCCACAAACATTTTTTTGTTATAAAAATGGATGAGGATATGGACTGTCTCCTAGACAATGGAAAATTCTGAAAGGCATCAATGTTGTTCTTCATTCCAAGATATTTTAACTGTGTCTGGGATCCACTATCAAAAATCAAGTTTTAAACACTGTCTCTACTATATTACTACACTCAATGCAAGATGTTAATCTGGATTTATGGATTGCTACTCAAATGAAAAAAAAAATTGATTGGATAGTCGAGCTCAGGGGGTTCATGTGATAGACTTTACCTGGAAGCCAGCAACACGTGGGATGGGCCAGCAACTAAAGGGATGCGTATTGAGAACTCTCCTCTCTAACAATCCCAGCAATGACCTAGAGGAGGACAGAGAGTATGGTCTCATTGAGTCAGCGGATGACACCAAACTGGAAAGGGTTCCATAGATATTCTCGAGGGTGGAGCTGGTAGTCAGAGTAGGTGGAAAGTACGATGGTCAAACACAAACTGTGAGGACAAAGGCTAAGGCCTGCAGCTGGGAAAAACCTCCTTTTGGCACTACAAGCTGTGGGTGGAGTGCCTGGGGAGCAGCTCTTATCAAAAAACCTGTCTTAGCAAACAATGAACTAAAATAAGCCTGCAGTGTATCCTGGCAGCAAAGGCAGCCAGCACCATCCTAGGCTGTGTGGAGCCAGCAGACAAGAGAAGTGATTTTATCCCATCAGGACCTTATCCCAGTACTTGCTAGCTGGCATCTAGAAAATCCTATTTTGCTGCCTCCTCCTCTACAAGAAAGCCATTGATAAACTGGAGTATGCTAGTGGAGGACTACCAAGATGATCAGGGGACAGAGCACATACCCTGCGACACACAAAGAACATTTAAATTGAAGCAAGGTTGTGACTGGATGTTGGGAAATTTCAACATACAGACCAGTCAAACACTGGAAATTGCCCAGATAGGTTATGTAGATTCCATCCTTAGAAATTTGCAGTTCCAGACTGCATAAAATCTTACTTACAGCCTATCCTGCTTTGAAGAGGAAGTTGGCCTCTTGAAGTCCTTTCTAACTTGAACCAGTATAAGATTCTATGATAATATCTAGGTTTGAAACTGATCTACACAATCAGCCTCAAGGTCTGATTTAAGTCATAACAGGCATCAGAAGAGCATTTCTATGTAAATATTATTGCCGTTCATTCACTTAAGTGGGAAGAAATCTTTTTCCACCAGAATTTTTACTGAAAACCACTTTGCACTATGGTTTTGGATTGTCTACTGACTTGAACAATGCTTGAAATGGCCTAATGTATAATCCGTCAAATAACATCACAAATGTGCAAGCCATCATAGGGCCCCAGAGACTAGTTAGACTTTTGTAAGCATTCAGCTGTGTACCTTAGACGTTTTGATTAAGATGTTAAAAAGATACAAAAAGAAAAGTGCTCAGAGTCTTTCAATCACAAGGATGTTAAATATCTGTCAGTGTTGGAAGCTTGCCTTTGATGACAATATTTCATCATCGTGTTGTGTATAAGTACTTCACAGAACAGAATACTCAGAAGGGAAATACTTATTCACTGCATCTGCCTTCTTGTAAAATACAGACATTTCCTTAAAAGATTGGGTTTTTTCATGTGTTTTTTTTAATGGCAGAAAGACAAGGCTGTGTCTTTGAAAATACCCAGACAAATGAGGTTAACAGACTTCTTTTTCTGTTTTTCTCTGTCTTTGGTGTTTATCTCTTGGTTGTTTTTTTTTTCTTTTTTTTTTTCTTTTTTTGTCAAGACATCTTTTCCATAAACTGTGACTTAAATTTACAGGAGAAACTGTACCTTTTGAAAAGGAGCAAAGAGTTGAACTTTTCCAGGTGTGTTCCTTATCTTTGGTTACATTCAGGCCACTAGTTGAAATACACACTAAACAGGCATTCTGGGAAATCTAAATCCCGACAGAAACAGAAAGTGTATATATATAAATAAAATGTCTAAATTATCTTTATTAACCTTAGCCTGTACTTCAATCTTCTACCTTCATAGCAATTACCAGAATTAATTCACCTTAATAACTCAACGTACCCTTTAGTTTTTTGACATATTCTTTTGTCTCCAACAAGTTAGAAAGAAAAGTTTGATTAGAACCTGTCAAAACACTACTTAATAAAATAGTAAAGCAAGGCATGATTTACTGAACAGGTTTTGGCTGGGGTAGAGTTAATTTTCTTCATAGTAGATATTAAGGGATTGGTTTTGGATTTATGCTGGAAACTGTTGGTAATTCAGGTATGTCTTAGCTATTGCTGCACAGTTCTTACACAGAATCAAGATCTTTTCTGCTTCTTACCTCACCCCACCAGCAAATGAGCCAGGGTTGCACAAGGAGTTAGGAGGAGACACAGCCAAGACACCTGACCCCGAGTGACCACAGGGATGTTCCATACCATATGGCATCATGCTCAAAATTTAAAGATAGGGAAAAAGAAGGAAAGGAAAAGAATCTCATAGTTACAGTGCTTGTTTTCCCAAGGAACCATTTCATGTGATGTAGCCCGGCCTTCCTAGAGATGGCTGAACATCTGCGTGCCCATGGGAAGTGGTGGATGGATTTTTTACTTAGGTTTGCTTGTGTTTGCTTTACTTCTGCTTTACCTATTAAAGTGTCATTATCTCAACCCTTGAATTTTCTCACTTTTTTTGTGCTTTTCCAATTCTCTCCACCATCCCCTGAAGAGCAGAGTGGGGGAAGGTGAATGAGTGCCTGCATGGTGCTTAGTTTTCCACTGGAGTTAAACCATGACATTTACAAAATGGCAGCTATTACAAGTTAGCTCTGAATCTGTACGACAGAAATGAATTTGTAGACCTAGGATGAAATCAAAGTACATCAAATTAGAGATCTTAATACCAGAGATATAATTACACATTAAAGAACATAAACTTGTCACAGAACAAAACTCTCAAGAACAGAAAGTAGACTGGAGAAAAAAAAGGATTCTATTTACTCTTTTGCCAAAGAGAAGCTGAAACATGTAAAGGAATCTTGCGGAACGGAAAGTTGGGCTGCTGAAGAAGTTAAAGAACAAAGGTCACACAACATATTTAATTTGACCTGACTCATTGCTTACATCCAGACAGCCATTTCTCCTTGCTAACCTACTCATACAGTTCCTACAGAAAGAAGTAGTCAGCCACCCTCAGCAGCAACCAAGAAGCACTACCACAAGCCTATACGTATGTCCTCGTTCAAGGTTTCTTTACCTTTAATATTTCTTTATGTTTCAGATGTGAGATCAGAACATTTTCCTGAATTATAGCTTTTGTAAACTGTTAAGGCAGTTTTCCTTAACAGGGAAGAACATGCAGAACTACTTCACCTGAAAAACAGTGAGAAAGATCATTTTTCACTATGGTAGGTTGCTACTCTTGTAATTATTAGGTTTATTTTTAATTAATTCCTAGAGGGTGTTTTTTTTTTTTATTTTACGGGGTTTTTAAGATCTTAATGAATGCTCTGGTACTTATTTAGATTTAGATTTCTGCACCATAGCTGAAATAAATTCAGTGAAAAATACTGTCTAAAATGATTACATAATTACAGAGAAGATTCAATTAAATATATTTATTTAGAAAAAAACCAAACAAAACAAACCAGCACAAATCCAAAAAGCACTAAAAAATCCACCCAACAAATACTAAGTTTAGCCTCAACCTGTAATGGTACCCAAAAAGACTAACAAATTTCTGCATCTTAAACAACATACTTCCTTGCTTTGAAATCTTTTTCAGACATTTGTTAATATTATTATTTTCTCTCTTGACCAAACCACATGGTGAAAGAATCTAACAAGTTCCTAAAATACTTTTCCAATTTTTCTCTTTTCTCTCAAGACTGCCATTACATTGAAATCTACTTGCTTTCCCACGTGTTGTATAAAGATTTTAAGTGATTTCAATATCTCTATTTTATTTGATAGAGACTTAAGAATATGACATTCTTATTAGTGCTACACAGAAAGAAGGCCCTAAACAATTATCCTTTTTCTCTCAGTGATCTGTATAGTACATATCAGTGCAAAATGGAAAAAAAAAACACAAAGAAAATATTTGCAGTAAAAACATGGTTGTAAAAAAGCTTTCTGTAACCTAAAAACTGGCAGCTGAAACACAGAACATGCTACAACAGAATACAGGGACTTCAAAGAACACATGAACCCCCAAAAGACAAAATTCTTACATTCCTATAATTTGGTTTATTTTTCCCTTGAAAACAACTGCTAATATACCATGGGTTTAAGCAATGTTTTTTTTTATAAAATCATTCTTCACTAATAGACATATTCACATTAGAGTTCTAGAATAGCTCTATTTGAATGAAAACATTAAATTATGAAAATTCTGCACACTTATGATATATATTATCCAAGGAATTCAAAGTACTTTAAAATATTACTTTGAAGCTGGAATCTGAATGCTAAACTTAAAAGTCACAATTTACTTCTGAAATATTTACATTGATATTTTCAGTGGAATTATTTAGATAACTACCCAAATGTACTTATTTTAAATTCATTTATTTTTCTTAAAATCACCACAAGAACATATTACCACTTAGAGGTTAAATACATACAGTAGTACTGTAAAGTTCAGTACTTAAAAAAATATCCACTAAATCAACCAAAATTTTCCTTATCCTTTTAAAATTTATTAGTTCTATGTGTAGGTCACATATTTTGAAACTACACAAAGTAAATTTTATAGGAAAAAATTCGAGCTATTGATAAAAACAAGTGAAATTAATGTTATACTTGGAAATTAATCCTCCCCCACCCCGAAACAGAGTTGATTCTATTAAAAGTGATAAATGGAATGGAAATTAAAATTTTAATGAGGTGCTTGTTAATCCATTTGTTCACATCTAATTTGAACTTGGTTAAATTGCTACTTATTATGAATACTATAGATATGATTCCTTCTAAATCTCAAGGGCAAACAAAATGTTAGAGGACTGCTTGTCCCAAGATAGGACCACAGTATATTATCCAAGCTTCTGAAATTAAGCACTGGAGCTATTTCCTGTGATACATTTCATTTAAGAAAATTAATGACATTTTAAAGCAGTTGGTTAAGTCCTTTGACATGGTAATTGTCCATTCCAGAACAATAGAAGAAATATAACCGAAAGGAGACTGCCTACCTGCCATTGATCATTTCCAAGACTGGAGGGTTTATTTGTACCTATTGCAATTCCCAAGGACTTTATCAAGCAATAACATTTCTCTCAGTAGGATTTGGGTTATTTTACCTTATTTATTTCTACTTGATATGTGTATAAGAATGTGGTATGGACACATATCAGTGATTTCTTCTGCTTGAATTTATCAAGCATTTAAAAAATATAACCTTACCTAGAAGACAGCACTCAAACTACAATAAAGTTGGCATAGGTCTGAATGGGATTTTTACACAAAAACCAATGCAAGAGCAATTGTAGTAATGAATAATGTACAGTTTTATAATAATTCCATTAAAATAAGTTTATTAAAAGGAAAATGAGTAGACCTACAAACAAAGAAATGTCACCATTAAGTTTGCATAGACACATTCCAAAATGGGGTTCCTGGAATTTTCTGTTATAACACCTCCTTTATTTAACTAATTGGGCATGAATTTTCAATTAGTTCTATATGTTTATTTTTAACCCACAACCTTAAACTCATTTAAAACAATGCACCTTGCAATCTTTCATTTAACACTGCAGCTTTGCATTTTCTGTATTGTCAAGATATGAACAATAATTGAACACTTACATTCAAGATCTAGTAAAATTCAGCTGAGTTCAAGTCACAGAGTTTGGAGGTTTTGCTTTATACATAATAAACTATCTTTTCTGACATCATTTGTTGCATTTCTGAAAATTTCACTATATAGTACTCTATATCTATAATATGATTCATTAAATTGTTATCTTATAAAATTTCAATGTGTCTTGACATTGGAGCTCAGACTTAAAGCTTTTTATAATTATTATTATTAGTTTTTTATGATTTCTATTTTACCTGAAGAGTTTATGCCCAGCTAAGTTCATGGACAATCTAAGTAATTTGTTCTGCTGACCATATAATATTTGACCCAAATGTTTTTTTCTTTTCTTGGCACTTTTGCCAGTATATCTTATCAGAAAATAAAATTTTAGGAACAACTACCACCTTTATAAAAAAAAAAAAAATATACGACATTATTAAACCCAAAATTTAGTGAAGAACAATCCATAGTAATGTACTTACAGTCTAAGAGATAATCTTTCAGCACTACACATTGTCTTCCTTTTCTAAATCTTTAGTTACTTTCTATTCCTTCCTGTTCTCTCCACTTCATATTTTCACATCTGTATCATCTAAAACTTATTTGGAATTCTAAATCTTACATATGTCTGTTGTGTCACGATCTAGGAAAAGAGAAAGATACAGAGGAAGGATCCTTTCAACTGAAATCTAGGAGCAAGGTTTGGCCCATTTTACTACCTCTTCTAAGTAATAAGAGTTCATTTTTTCTCTTCCTAGTATATTTATACTTGATTCCTGATAAAAAGGAATCTGAAGAAAATATGCTAGGAAAAAAGTTTGAAATTGCAAGAAAATAAGTTGTCTTGAAAATCAGTAAAATAAATGCTGTTTCATTTTGGGGCACTCAGATAAGAAGGAAGAAACCTGGGATAAAAACAGTAGCTAGTTAATATTACTGATACTACTTTGTGTGAACCTGTTTCATTCATTTATCCTACCTCAGTGGAGGAGGGTGTAATGAACCCAGGGTAATAAATCTCTAAGAGCACAACATGCATTTGGCAAGAGAGCATCTGTTTCCACATTTAGTTACAGTGTTTGTCCATTCCTCAGGTACCCCTTTTGTATAAAAGTTGCTCATTATGGCTTCAAAAACAGTGAATGCATATGTACTATGACAGTAAATCTTGAAGCTTCTAGGAAAGGAGAATTCAAATTTACCTAATTTTTTTTTAATTCCAGTTTTGTCGCAATGAAATACTAATGTACAGATTGAAGAGATAAAAGATTCAAAAAAAAAAAAACATAGTATGGGAGAGCACTGTCCTATTTCCCAAGCCTCTTCTTCTGTGACATAAAAAATCCCAACATTTCTGAAAATATTTATATGTTGAATAAGTGTCTTATTTGTTTACCTTTGATTTAGACAGTTGAATTCCCCATATTAGGTTAGGATGTGTTACACAGATTAATAGATTACTCACGGAACCTGTTGACACGAACCCCATTTTCTATCATACTGCCCTGGATATAATATATATATTATTTTCCAGAAAGCATTTTTAGAAATCCAACTTGCAGCAAGTCCATACAGAATCAAGAAGAGTCAAGGGTTAAGCAGGCCATAACCGGCTCAGAGGACTTTGAACCAAGAAACAGCTCACATGCACATGCAAAATGGCTCGTCTGGAAAGTAGATCATCACATTAGAAAAAAGGCAGGGGCATGCATAGATCTGGAAAATTTTGTCTATAAAGATTAATTATTTGTGATTGCTGAGGTTCTTATTTGTGGTAGCTTTTTTTAACTTTTCTTTGAGGAGCACCCTGTACTGGAGGCAGCTTCAGACATTACAACATGTAGGTTTTGACACTGTGCTAGCAACTAAGAAGTGTAAGTAAAAGTTCCAAAGCCAAGCTATGTTATTGAGTAAGGAGGCTGAGAAGCTGGATATTCTTTGCAAATTTTTGGCCCAAAGAGAACAAGTTCAGGATTCCCATTAAATTATAGACAGGCTGCTAGAGACAGCCAAACACTCCCAGTCGAGTAAGGCAGGGGGAACAAGAAGAAGAAGCCTCCAAGAACAGTCAGTCACGGGCAGAAAAAAAGCTTCTGTTGAATGTTGTTGAGTATACTGAAGGGTAATAATATTATTCTAGAACAAGATATAAGTGACAATTTGGTAACATACTACCTTCCCCCAGGTTTGAATCCCACTGCTTGCATTTCTACAAAATATGCATGCAACAGTCAAGCTGCAAATGCACAATAGATTCACTGAGTCCAGACAATATTTGATTTGTAAATTTCAACTGTATTCCATGTGCATAGTAAACATCTAATCCTTTCTATAACTGAGGAGTATACAAAAAAGTAGGTAAGAGCAGAATGCCCTTCTCAAAATAATTAATTCATACCACAGCTAATTTTGGGCTGGCATCTTGACAACCTACCAAATTTCAGCAGCGGATGCAAGGTAGAGGAATAACACTGGTGACAGCACTAACCCTTTCCATCACTCCTCCACGTAGCCATTCCCACTGTGCTTCATAGGAGATAACTGAAAACAAACTACAAAGCAATGCAGCTGTATGGACATGTTGGACACAAATCAGTTTTGAAGGTGAAGCACCATGACACAGGTGGACCATTTTCCTTCCCTTGCTTTCAACTTCGAGCACTTCTGACCAAGAATCACATATTGGGTTTATATTTGTGCATCAGCTTCAGAACATAAATCTGATCCATGACCACTATTACTGTGGTTACTAGGTAGTAACCCACACCAATAATTTATTGTCATTGCTGAGAAGAGATCTCCCTTCCTGCTAATCTGGGGAGTGGGAGAGGATTACTTCAGTACTGCTAAAGAGCTAAGCTAATTAGCATTACAACTTCTCAGTCCTACCCAATGTATTACTTCCTATCACTTCAGTCAAGCTCTCTTGAAAGAATACTGCCTTTCCCAGATAGTAAGGAAGTGCTGGTGCGCTTTAATCTGTCTGAGTTTATGTTGGAAACCCCTACAAATGTTGCCCATGGCAAAACTAACATGTTCCAAGGCTACACTAAGATTTTACTTTGTATGGTTATTTTGTTAATAGCTGCCTAAAGCAACTTGAATTCTGTGAAGAGATCTTCAGTGTTAATTTCCTTTTGTATCCATAATCACCAAAATTTCTGCTTTTGCTTGGAAAGATCTACCAGTAAAAAAACAATTAACATGTAAAACACTGGGTATGTATCATCTTTCCAATGTGGAAATGTTTTAACTTAGACAGAACAATTACTAATAACAATTCACCATCAGTCAAAAGGACATATAGGTGTTCAATATTCACTAAATACTTATCAAATCCAGTAACCTTGTTGAAGAAAATGATAAAGATTTATACTTTAAACAGTGAAAGGTCAAATTATTTTTTCTGTTTTTCATCTCTCGATATAAATGCATACTTACAAGAAATATATTTTATGAGGGGAAAAAACAAACAAACCAAAAAGCAAAACACAAAAACGAGCCAAAAATCACACACACACACACAAAACCCAGAAAAACAAACAAAACAAGCAAAAAAAAAAAAAAAAAAAAAAAAAAAAACCAAAAAAAACACCACCCCAACACCACCACCACCCCAGCAGCAATTGAAACTTGCAGAGAAATTACCCTACAGATTCCTTCACCAAACCATGCTAAAATAACTCTTTTAACTTTTACAGCAACCATCAGCCATTAACAACTGTAGCAACAGTAAGGAAAATCTGTCAAAACATTGTATATTAATCAGTTTTTAAGCCACAGGTGCTTATGTATCCTAAGTCATCATTTTTGAAAATACTAGCAGTCTTTGTAAACATAAGAAATTCCAGTTTCATTTTCATGTTCATCTGCTGAGAACTAGCTCTGTAAAGTTCCACCCTTGGTAAAAGATACCAAGATATACTAAAATCAGCAATGAATGATGTGAACAGCACAGGTATAAAAAAGATGTGTTGAGAAAGTTCTCCCTAGTAAAAAAAGGAATTTGACAGTTAGATGTGAAAGATGATAATTCAATGCAAATATATACAAAATCTCTCTTTTTGGCATATTTTCTGTACTTAATAACAAAATTTTTAACAGGAGATCAAGAATCTAAATTATGTAAATAGCACCACCACATACCTGAGAATTTTGCTAAATGGAGTTTAGCCACTGGGTTCGAGTACATTTCAGTCTCCAGGGTAGGGACTGTAAGCTGCAACCAGGATACCAGGTTATTTCACTCTTTTTCATATAGAGGTTTAACACTTTTCCATTAGACTGAAAAGGTAAATATATATATATATATATATATACACTTCAGTAAACACTATGAAGCTTTTCTCTCCCTCTGGCCTTCAATTCAGATAAAGTAAAAAGACAATATCCAAAGGATGCTGGATATATTAGCCAAGGTGAGGAGGAAGGACAGTATGTGGGGCAGTATTTTGGCGTGTATAACAATGAGTAGGACTTCTGCCTACAGATTTTAGGTGCCTGATACCAAGAACGGAGACTGTGATTTCCATAGAAATTGATTATTTTTTTTAAATCAAGCACAGGAATCCCTCTAAGACCCCCAACAACCACAGCATCTAAAAGCCTTGTATTTGCTGATGTACATAGTCAGGGATGTCAGCTCCATTGGCCCAAGACTTCAGATTATATTATGGAAAGCAAACACATATAAGATTCCCAAATCTTAATATATTTGAGGGGGACCAAAACCACATAGAATACTTGGGTTTACTTGCCTTGCAATTATAATTTATAATTAGTGTTTTCATCTCATGTCTAAATGGGGCACAGAAGAATTGTGAAGACGTGGTTGAATGTAACCTGCAACAGACTATTAAGCAAAGCAAACAGAGGCAAAATGAAGCAAAATGAATTCAGAGGCACCTGCTGCAATTAATAGCTAGTTGGGTGGTTGGGTGTTTTTCTCAAAATCAAAAAGGATAAACTCTGTAGGAGGGGGCACACTGAGAATATGCATATGGCAGATTAAGACAGCCCAAAGATGGGCTGCCTTAAAAAAGCCCACAATGCTCATGTTCTAGAAGTGGTTTCAGAAAGTCCTTGCGCTGTAGCAGTCACCTTGTGCCCACATGAACAATATTGATTTTCATTTTCCTGGACCTTTAGCCTGAAAAGAAAGGTGCGCAGTATTACTGTGTAGATGGGAAGGACAGCAAGCAACATTTTAAGCTAACTATGAAATTACACCCAGAAATTGCTTTCCTTATTGTTACAGAAAATAGTCCTGCTGTTTACAGCAGACCTCTGTCTGCAGATGAAGAAAAAGAATCCACACATGTGACACAAATATTTTGCACTGGACATTACTATTCTACAGTTCCATGACTGTGTTAAATTGGAAAGAGATGGAATCAGCTGAAGCCTTAGATAAAGCACAAGACCACCATAAAGAAGGATCATAGTTCATGCAGGACCACAAATCGGGTCCATCATGACATGGATCATTGAGGCAGAATTGCACTTGAGCATAATTAAGGACTAAAAGGATGATTACAGCTAGTAATTCTGCCCCATTAAATAAGAACTGACAGACAGAGAGGTCTTGCGGCAAATGCCTGACATTTGAATCTGGCAGCTTGCAATTCACTCAGAAGGAACACAGAGTGGATGTGAGAAGCTAGAGAGTCCTAACAGGAAAAGGCAAAATTGCAAAAGAAAAAGTGCAACCATAGCTCAAAGCAGGATTGACAGTTTTGACTGTTGCATCTTGAAAGATTTTTTAAAGCTTGTAGTATAAAAAGGTAATGCATCATACTTAGAATTATGGAATATGCAGGGCTGAAAGGAACCCACAAGGATCAACTTCGAGTCCAATGTCTGGCCCTATAAAAGGGTCATACCATGTGCCTGTGAGCATTGTCCAAACACTTCTTGACCTCTGTCAGGCTTGATATTGTGACCACTTCTCTTGGGAGCTCCTTCTAGTGCCCAAACACCCTCTGGATGAAAAATCTCTTCCTGATACCTAGCCTAACCCTCCCTTCACTCAACTTCATGCTCTTTCCTTAAGTCCTGCCACTGGTCACTGGAGTGAAAAGCTCAGTTTTCTCAGTTTTTTGAAAAATTTTTCCCAACTTAGGACATTTATTTGAGGGCAGTTCTCACAAAAAGTGTCACTCTGGCCCTCTTACATCCCGGTTGTTCACAGAAACTGTTGGTAGCAAGTCCACTCACACCTCTGTAAGTTTTTCCTTAGAATTTTAAGGGTGGTGGGTTTTTTGGTGGTGGGCTGGTTTTTTGTTTGTTTGTTTTTTGAGTTTGTTTGGTTGTGGTTGGGTTTTCAGTTTGTGTTTGTTTGTTTGTTTTGGTTTTTTTTTTTTTTGTTTTTGTTTCATGGGTGTTTTTTTTTTTGTGAGAGGTTTCTTAGGTTTGTTTTGGTTTTATTATCTTTGAAACAAGAGTCACGTGACCTGGACTCAGAAAGTGGGTCTGCTTCAAAGAACACATTATAATTAGCAGTTTTTGAGTGGGTTTGAGATCAGACAGCTAAGTAAAATCAAGTCACTCATGGCCACAACAGAAATCTAAAAGGACAACATGAAGGCTTGGTCCAGAACTTTATATATTTAGGAATAACTGAATATATGTGGTCAACAAGAAAATCAGGATGATGGTTTTTTGAAGACAAAGTAGATAAGAAAGCACCACTGGAGCAGCTGCAGTGCATTCAAATATGAATTCATCATATGGAACTAAAACTTGACTGAGGCAAAATGAAAACATATTTGGAAACAGAAAGAAACATGAGAAACAAATGCCAAATTGCATGAATAAACAAGTAGTTTACAAAAGAACACCTTCCTTTCAGACCAGGCTCTGGAAAACAGTTTTGCAAGAACAGAATCTAAAATGTTATAAAGGAGATGGATTCTTCATTCTTCCAGTCTTTTTTTTTAAAGAAGTTAAATACCAGGATTTTCTAGTTTCAGCAGATTGTATTTTCTTTCACTGCCATTCTTTCTTGTGACTTGTACAAAAAGGCTTGTTAAGTCTCAATTTTACCTGACCACTACTCCCCAGTGATGCCTCACACCAAAACATGTTACAGTTCTTAATGTCAGAGAACAGTCAACAGTATCTAAAAACAGCTGATAAAACTCCTAATGGAGCCTAATTAATTAATCACCTCCCCATATAATAAACACATGTGGGAATTAATGTCTGTACAAAGTTTGAAAACAAGACACAGCTACTCTCTTTCAAGAATTATCATGCTTGACACTGGCATTACAAAAAAAAAAAGTGCAGGAAAAGAGCTATCAGGAAATATTTGATCCCCAAATAAATGCCACAAAATCAGTTTGTAAGTATCTGTAACAGTGACAACCTACATCTAATCTTGCAACTGTAAAGATTATATCTGAAGCTATTCAGCAACAAGTCATTTCTGCATTCAGGAGTTACTTGCACATTGCTGTTACAGAGGAATGTCACCAATGTACACACGACCTACTCCTTCCCTCTGTTGTACTGTCATTGCAAATCCTTGAAAAAACTAGAAACTCTAATCTTAGGTCCACACCAATGCACTCAAAATATTTCCTAGCATTTCATTTGGCCACCAGGAAATCATAAAAGTTCACTTGGAAGGTCTGTTCACACATGCACTGATTAAGTAAGTGTAAGTAAATAAGTGTACTCAGAAGGCCAATGGAAGTGATTGGAGAGTCAGCAATATAGACATGTAAAGAAAAACATTTGAAAATTAAAAATATCATTTCACAGCAGAGGATTAAGTGACATCACAGACAGCCACTGGGATACTAACAATTACACATAATATTTATATGACTGATTTTTGTAATTATTAAAGAATTTTAAATTAATTTTAAAAGGAGTAACAATAATAATTGTTATTTTTTTAAAAAGTAGAGAAAAGACTGTGTCTGAATATCATGAAACACTGGCAATAAGACCAGCAAAGCAGCACAAAAGCATCCCAGGGGAAGTAGTGGAATCTCCATTATTTAGGATATTTAAAACCAAACTGAACAAAATGTTGGAAAATGTTCTGTAGGGAATAGTCCTGAATTTGTAAGGAGACAGACTGGATGACCTAACAGGTCTCTTTCCATCTGTAATGTCTATTACTCTGCAATTGTCTCATGTCCTCAATCCACACATTAAGCAATCCTCACATAACTACAGAGCCAAATGATTTGGTTCCAAAGCTCCCACTTTCTTTACTCATCATTTAAGACTAGCAGAGCAGATGCTACTTAGCAATGAAAATGTCCATAGCAAGATCAACAACGAGGAATAAAATACAATTCTGAGGCCCAACCATGTAATTTCTCTCACGCCAGCAGTTCTCAAGCTGTGTTAGTGCATACAACGTAACAGGGTACCATTAGGGGAATGCGAACAGCTGGAAAATGGTTTGGAGCTCACCTCAGTGTTCTGCATTTTTGGTATGACTTGGATTTGTGAAATCAGCATTGTTAAATCCTGTTGCAAACTACTGTGCATCTCAGAAACTGATGAAAAATAGTTCTGTAAAATCTCAACCCCATTGTCTCAAGCTCTACATCGACAACAGTTTCTTTCAGCTACAATAATAATCTAAGCAGTATCTACCTCTGGCTTATTCTCATCACTCAATCTTGGCTGTGTTTATAAATCTTATTTACATACTGCAAGCAGCAGCAGGAAGAGAGAGGACATTCATTATTACAGACCTTACCCCTGAAGTTCCTTTCTACAACTCCATAATCTGCAGTATTACTTAAATTGGGAAAAATCAGAAAAAGCATTCTTTGATCAGGGATTGCTATTCTGTTTTCATAATGGAGAAACACATCAGGTTCCACACTTACTAATGAATGTGTTTCTGAGCATGAGTTTGCAAACTGTGAGAAAAACTCATATTTCCATCCCTCAACACAGAGAGGAAGGTTTATAGCACTGAGATAAACAGCAGAGTCACACCTTGCTTTTTACCAGAGGTGGGGCTTTAAATTTTTAAGGGCCCTGTTAGTCCCATGATAGCTCTATTTTGTTGCTTATCATAAGGAACATGCCATATGTAGAACATCTTAAAGTTAGAATTTTATTTGTTTTGAACTACATTTTATTTAATAAGAGATTAAATATATAGATTTGACTGGTTTCAGTTTTCTAAATATGAAAGCTTTACTTTGAAAAGTTTTCAAAATATTCAATTAAGTACTGTACAATCGAGTAATAACTTAATTATTTCTTTATTTGGAAATCACATAAAATTAAAAAAAAATTGATGGCTTTTACTTTTTATAACAATGTTAACATGCTTTTATACATTGTTTTTGACTTTGCTTCTTTTTATATTCACACAGGGACAATTAATTCATTAGCACAGCCAACTTGAATTCCTTCCTGGCACAGCATATGGGAGTTTGCACACAGCTCAGGTACCTCAAATCGTTTACATAATGTAATTTTGAATTTATACCACTAGAAGTTTATCTATGGCCATGTTTATTCCAGAATAAAAATATCCATACATAGACCCATAAAGATATGTATTAGTTATAAATTTAGGATATAACATTTTCTTGTATAGCCACAATCTGCATTGTATCTGGTCTAAATTGCACATTTTTAAAACAGGGATATTTCCATACAATGAGAGGATCCCAGAATGGTTTGTGTGGTGTTATGATCCACTCTAATCACAGAAGAGCAAAGTGGGCTCTCTATGGATTGAATCCTGAGGTTTGAATATTCCCCAAAATAAGATTAAAACCAAACAAATTTAAATGAGGGATGGAGGGAGGGAGGGAGGGAGGGAGGGAGGGAGGGAGGGAGGGAGGGAGGGAGGGAGGGAGGGAGGGAGGGAGGGAGGGAGGGAGGGAGGGAGGGAGGGAGGGAGGGAGGGAGGGAGGGAGGGAGGGAGGGAGGGAGGGAGGGAGGGAGGGAGGGAGGGAGGGAGGGAGGGAGGGAGGGAGGGAGGGAGGGAGGGAGGGAGGGAGGGAGGGAGGGAGGGAGGGAGGGAGGGAGGGAGGGAGGGAGGGAGGGAGGGAGGGAGGGAGGGAGGGAGGGAGGGAGGGAGGGAGGGAGGGAGGGAGGGAGGGAGGGAGGGAGGGAGGGAGGGAGGGAGGGAGGGAGGGAGGGAGGGAGGGAGGGAGGGAGGGAGGGAGGGAGGGAGGGAGGGAGGGAAGGAAGGAAGGAAGGAAGGAAAGGAAGGAAAGGAAGATTGGGAGACAGGACAGGAGGATGCTAGAAACATACCAGCACTCCATGGGTCCCAATAATGTCTTGTTGATCCCCACCATCTGGTCTTCTTGGTGGTGATGGTTCCCCACTAAAAAATACAGAATCCAATGGATTAATATACATTTGGGGCAAGTGGGGATGCCCAGGTATCTCCTGTGAAGGGGTGCAAATTTGACATTGTCTCTTACAAGACTTCAAGTCAGCTGCATCATTTTGCATCATGTGCAGTGCTCTGGTGCAGGGTCTGAGGTACCCTTTTGGGGGCCTTGGATAGACCAAGACACCCCCTCACCAGCCACTCATGTGAATGTCCTGTAGACATGCCTTTCCCATGGTGGGGGGCCCTGCAGCTGAGCCAGTTTGTGTAAGAGAGGATGGGCGTTCACTGCCTCTCACCAGAGGCTACTTCACACACCCAAAACCTCTCCTCTTCCACCCTGGGCTGGGGGGCAGTCTGTGCAAACCTGGCAATGGATAAGCCTGGAGCTATGGCTTCCCCCCAGAAGCTGCTGGGCTTGGGTCTTCCAGTGTTCTCCCAGCCTTATCCATTAGCTTCCAGAACTGCGATGCTTTGAACAATAGTGTCCCTTTTTCTCATCTCAAACAGCCTTAGGCAGTTTGACTCACAGTTCAGGGTTTCAGTCAGGAGGACCATTCAGGTTGTACTTCCATGGGGCAGCTTCATTACACAATTTTGCTATAATAGGCAAATGCCTCATAAAAATGTTTAAGCCATATACAAAACATTCCACTCCCTGACAGTTGGAAGGGACCTACAAGATAATGTAGCTCCAAATCCCCTGCCATGGGCAATGACACCTTCCACTAGACCAGGTTGCTGCAAGCCCAATCCAGCCTGGCCTTGACCTCACCACCCACACAGCAGAGAATTTCTTCCTAATATCTAATCTAAATATACTCTCTCATCTCAAGACACTTTTTTTTGCATTGCTATTATAAATTAATGTTACATATGCTTCTCATACAGTGTAAAGCAAAATCAAAAACCTATGTTTTCTAAACAGTGTTGCATATTTAACTACAAAGCTAAAATATTAAATTTAATTACACATTTATTATTTATATCTAAGCAAAATGGATAAAAATATTTTCTACTTCCCTTTGGAAGCTTAAAAATACAATTTTAAAAAATTTATCAAAAATACGAGATGTGTGACAAGTGAAAAAATACTGAACAAAATCTCAAGTTCATTTTAAAAAATTTACAAAAGATGTACACAATGAGGTTATCTGCAGCACCTTGTTCGAAATAGAGAAACATTAGAACTCCTAAAATAAATCTTCTGATTGTCTTAAAAGACAAGCAATACAGGAAGAAAAGCTATTATAATCTACACCAAAAAAAATAGTTTACTAAACCCAATTGCTATAAAAATACAGAATAGACTAAAACGGAATAAAAATGAAAACCCAAAATTAACTACTTAATTTACCTTTTCTATTTACCACCTGTGAAGGTTAAAAGATAGAAAAATAACTGGGATGTTATCTTGATTTTTAACAGCACATATTCCAAATTACTGCATGATGTTAATTATGTGCTCCAGGAAACATTCTGCAAGAAGCAACATGCAATATGGTAATCACGGCTTACAACAGATGCCAAAAACAAACAAAAAAAATTACTACTCACAACATACAGAAACATGTAACAGAAAGTATTCAGCTTTGTAAGCACAGGATGAAAATTATCTTAGTTTTAACAGAGTAGGACGAACAACAAATGTTGCCATGTTAAAACTAAACATTAAAATAAATAAACTAGCCATGTCTTGGTTTGACACTAAAGAATAAAAATACTGTTTTGTGTAGTACCATATTTTCTGCCCTTGATTTTGCCTTGTAGAAAGGAACACAGTCTCTTATGCTATCTCATTTATATATACTGAATTCCAAGTATAAATCACAGAAATAGTAGATACATATATGTTATTTATATAAGTTGTGGCAAATTTAAAATGTATTTAAAGTTTGAATTAATTTTTTACATACAAGTTTTTCACCTACTTGTCCTTTAAATGAAGGGACCTAAAGGAATGTTTCAATTTTTAAGTTTTTTTCAACATTTTTTACATTTTAAGTTTTTCTAGAGTTCAGGGCTGAAATGGACAAGCTGTTTTCTTATGCAGGGTATTGCCTTTGTAAATCCATCACTCCACCAGGATAGCTGGCAAAGCTACCTCCTATAATTCTAGAAAATGGTCTCAGGGTAGAAACATCAGACATGCCCAGGAGTGATACACTACTTGTCAGTTCAGCTAAAATTTACACAACACACAGCTAAACCTAAAGAAAACTCTAACAAATGATATAGCACTTGGATAGCATACTCTATCTAGTAATTTATAAGCACAATGAAAATTGCTTCAGATGGAGAACAATTTGCCTGTTTATGGTATTTCAGTTAGTTTTATAGATTCTTGTGTTCTTAGCTCTTCATTTTGAATATTATATTTGAGGAAGCCACATTACAATTAAATGAGGTAGAGGTAGGCATTGGTACCCTTATGAAAATGCAAGCCAAGACTTCTTTATAATTTTTTTTGAGACACTTCTAAAAACATCTATTATCCCATATTCACATTTCGCTTTATGCATATGTAAAAGTTGTTGAGATGCTGCAAGACCTGGCTGACTATTGACTCTTGCTGCCTCCCCATGAGGAGGAAGTCGTTGTTTGAAAAAATGCTGCTTCTTGCAACTTACCGCTGCTTCTTCTTGCAGGGTTCAGATGGTTGCTTCTCATCTCTACTGAGAGTGCTTTCTATTTCGGGAGAATGAAGCAACTCTCAAGGAGGACAGGAGCAGTTCTCTCTTTCCCAGCATAGAAGAATGAGGGAGGATGACAATGAAACACTTTTCAATGCCACCAGAACTTAGCACCAACTTCTCTTCCCTTACTCCACACTCCCATCCTACATTCTCGTTCATGCACTGTGAACTTACAGACCAGGTTTCCCACCTTTCAGTAACATGATCATTTTTGGATACTTATCCACAGGAAACAAGGGAAAGGGTTCACTACACCATGTGAATGCCCTGATAAAAGCAGACATGCTCAGACTGTAAATGAATGATGAAGCAAGTGTCTTTCTACCTGCAGCTCAAGTACTTTGCTTTCTTATTGAAGAAAGACATATTAAAGGAACTAAAGGGATGTTGGAGCGATCACCTTACATTCTCACCTTCCATTCTTACAAACCTTTTACCTCTAAAAAGACAAACCAGATATGATTAACTATACTGGTAGTCTATACATTTACAAACTGCACATAAGTCAAAATATGAGAGGCAGAGTCATACTAGGATGTTAGCATATTAGCTGGTTACTCTTTTGTATTGACTTGACTGGCAGTAAAAATAAATTTGTCTGTCAGACACAACATAGATGCACAAAATCCATTACCAAACTAAACTAACAAACTCTAGTTAAAAGCGAGAACTCCCTAGAAAAGTGCTATAGGTGCTCCAAAATAAAATGGCATAAAAAAGGCATGATACATTTAATTGATGTTTCTTCCTTGCAGGAAAAGGAGAAATTCCTAAAAAATAAAATCCTTCCAAGAAAGTCAACTGCAACTCAAGGGCACAGTAAGGCTATGCAACACAATGTTCACATTAGAGACAACCAAATTAACACTACATCATCAGCTAATATATTTACATGCCATATTAAAATAATATATAGAAGCAGTAGTTTCACTCCTAATAACTTCATTAGTAGCACACTGTGAATAGGCTTGCATTGCAAGTTGCAGATATGCTTTTGAAATCCCCTTGCATATTCAATTTTCAGTATCTTCTTCCCATTAGCTGAGTGCCATACCTATGGAACATCATTCTGAGTAGCTATCTAAGAAATGAATGACAGGTCTTCTGACATGATATCATTCATGTTCAGGTCTACTGTGCTCTTCCTTTACTTGCCTTGATAATTATATTTGCTCTTTCTCACAGAGGTAAGAGGTCAAATTTTAGATTTAGAGAACCTAAGGCTATGAAAATCATCATGACCATCTATGCTGACCTCCTGAATACTGCAGACAACATAATTATATGATTCCAATTTAAATCTATAAAATCCTTCTAAAGGAACAGTTTATTCTACTGAATGACTTCCAATTCCTATTTAAAGGACTTCAGATTCTAGAGTCTATCATATTCCATTTTTCCACTGGTTAAGTACCCTAAGTATAAAATTCTTATCTAAATCTGCCTAACTTCACCTAACATGCATCAAACTGCTCTACCAGATGAAAGACCCTACTCCCAGAAACCTCCTCTATGTTGATAAAAGTTTTACTTAACTCTCTTCATAAACTTCTTTAGACAAATTAGCATTCTAATTTATCTCAGTCATGATGATAACATTAATCCAATTGAACAAATATTTTTGAGAAACAGTAAATCTAAGCTTATGGAGAAACACATGGGCAAAACATACATATCAAACACAGAAGCAGAAAGATAGAATAACAAGCAACCATAAAGCTGGAAAAATGATCTTACATTAGTTATCTAGTGTCAGGAAAAATCATTGAAGGGGCAACTTCATCATACTATTCTTGCAAAATATTCATCTGTTGGAAGCAAAATTGTATTTTGATTATTTAGGCAATTTATAAAGACCTGAAATATTCTTACTCACAAACTGAAAACAAAAGAAAAAAATAATTTTAAAAGTCATTCAAAATTTTGGCATTTATTATGATTTAATACTCTCATTTGTTCCTAATCTTTCAACATTATTTCATCACTCCTTTCTTCCTAATTGTCATAATAAGCATGACTTTGTAAGTTAATATCTACTGAAAAAAACCCAACTAAACAGAATGAAAATATTTAAAATGTAGCCCCAAGGAACAGCTGAGGAAAAGGGCAAGGTTTCATACTTTTATTAAAAGTTTAGACTGAACTACAGGTTAAAGGTTCTGTAACACACTAACAACGTGGTTTCCGTTAGGGTATAGCTTTTGGATGGTTACCAAGACAAATTTTAGCTCCTTGTACAAGTCTAACCCTGTTTGCTATACAAACTTCTTTGCCTTATTCAACTCTTTCCATAAACTCATGACTGCCACCAAGACTGGGAGAAGTCAAATTATTTTTCTAACTCACAGTGAAAACACAATATTTATCATTTTCTACAGCTCCATCCTTTTCCCCATGTGAAAAGGATTTTGTCTCCTTTGCAAAGCACCAACATAGTTTCAAGTATATAATGAATAATTACTATATCAGTATTTTAAATCTTGAGGTCTAATGGGATTTTATAAATTTCCTACCAGTGAGCTAAAACAGTATTGTATTTGACCAAATCAGATTTCCATTAAGCTAATAACTATAAAGAGTTAGGCTTGAAGACTAAATGACTGAAAAAATGCTGAAACTTTACAATGACCACAAAAAAAACCAACCAACCAACCAAAATATATATATATATACACACACACATATATATATATATACTCCAAAAGGTATGGAACCATAAAATTATTTTCTGGAACAAGCTAAAAATATTATCAGGATTAAAATATAAAAGCAAAGTGACCTAGCCAATTATAACCAATGTAGAAATGAGACACTCTGTTCAGACAGAGGAGTTTTTCTGAAGAGTTACATTAGTCACAATAAAGTAGGCAATTTGAGAGAAATCTGAGTGAACAAAAAGCTTCAATTTTAACAAGAAAATTCACACGTTGACCAGAACTTCATATTCCTAGAAACTCTGAACCAAATGTAAGTCTTAAACTTTTTTTTTTCCAAATGAGGACAGTTAATTGTGTAATTAAGAATTATAACAGCTGTCCTATAAGAAGGAAGAACCACTAATTAAAAACATAAGAAAGACAGGACCTCAAATGCTGCTTCTCATCTGGCTTCCCCCCAAGGCACTTCGCCATTATTATTGCCCCGCTTTGGACACTCTCTGTAACATCTTAATGTCTTTTTTTATATTGTGGTGACCACAACTGCCCCCACCACTTGAGATGAGGCCGCCCCAATGCAGGGCAGAACAGGACAATCCCCTCCCTTGTCCAGCTGGCCACGCTGTACCTGATGCCCCCCAGGCCACATCTGGCCCTCCTGGCTGTCAGGGCACTGCTGACTCACATTCAACTTGCCAACAACCAAGACCACCAGATTCTCTTTCCACAGCACTGCTCTGCAGCCTCTCACTCCCCAGTCTGCACATCCATGCAGGGTTGTTCCATCCCAGTTGCAGAATCCAGCACTTTCCCTTGTTGAACTTCATACAGTTGGTGATTGCCCAGCCCTCTGATTTGTCAAGGTCTCTCTGCAGGGTGTCCCTGCCTTCAACGGAGTCAACAGCTCCTCCCAGTTTTAGATCATCTGTGAACTTGCTCAGCATGTCTTCCAGTCCTGAGTCCCAAGCTTTTATAAAGACTTGGAAGAGCACAGGGCTGAGGATGGAGCCCTGCAGAACCCAATCAGTGACAGGTCAGTCTGATGTCATCCTATTTACTGTAACCCTTTGTGCCTGACTCATGAGCCAGCTGCTCACCCATCCCATGATGTGTTTATCCAGTTGTGGGCTAGACATTTCATCCAGAAGGATCCTGTGAGAGATGGTATCAAAAGCTTTACATAAATTTAAAAAGACTACATCAATTGGTTTCCCTTGTTCAGCTGGGTGGGTTACCTTGTCATAAAAGGAAATCAGGTTTGAAAAGAAGGACCTTCCCCTCACGAACCCATGGTGGCTGTGACCAATGACTGCATTGTCTGTTTTTCGGTTGTTGTGCAATACCTGCCAGAAGAATCTTCTGCATAACCTTACCAGGCACTGAAGCGAGCCTTCAGGCTGAGGCCTGTCGTTTCCAGGGTCATTCCTCTTGCCCTTTTCGAAAACTGGGACAATGTTGACCAGTTTCCAGTCAACTGGGACCTCTCCAGATTCCTAAGACCATTCAAAAATCATCAAGAGAGGCCTCATGATGACATCAGCCAGCTCTTTACCTATTGTCAGATAAATCCCATCATGCCTTATAGATTTACAGGGATCCAGCTAGAACAGCAGATCCCTTACAATTTCAGGGTCAACTTGGAGTTTATCTTTCTCACACTTATGGTCTCCAGTTCAGGGTACTGGGACTCTTTTAGTCCATCACTGGTGTTGGAGACAGAGGAAAATAAAGCAATAGACATCCCCACCTTGACTATATCCCTGTTTGTGGGGTAACCATCCTCTAATGTGCCCATGTAATTGACTTTTGCCATTAATGTATTTTTAAAAACTGTTTTAAAAAAATGTCCCCCACATTTCTGACCAGCTTCAACTTCAATTGAGCTCTGGCTGCACAAATTTTCTCCCTAGAGTGGCAATCAGCATCTCTGTATTCTTGCCATGTCACCTGACCTTGCTTCCACAGACTTCCTTTTCTACCATATCTCCAAAAGAAAATCCCTGCTTAGCCAAGCTGCTTTGTCTGCTTGACTTCTGACATTTTGGAATTGCCTATTCCTGTGCTCTTAAGATGGACTTCAGCACCTGCAAAAGCATTTTCCAAGGGGACCTTACTAACTAATTTCCTGAGCAGCCTGAACTCTGCTCTCCTCATGTCCAAGGCTGAAGTTTTGTTGGCACTTTTCCTACCGTCAACAGAGATTTTAAACTTGACTGCATGGTCACTCTGTCCAAGATGGCTACCAATCTCGACTTTGCTCACAAGATCCTGCCATCTCTCCAGGTTGGCTGTCTTAGTATCTGCACCATGAAGTTATCATCCAGGTATTTTAGGAATCTTCTGGACCTGTTTAGACCAGACCAGAGGGAGGAAAAGTTATTCATATAAATGCGTGTCTACTTGCTTGCCATTTTTTCATTATTAACTCTCAAAAGAGCTAACACATATGTTTGTTCACAGTAAATTACCTCAAGTAAAATTCCCCAATTCCAGATTGTCTTATGACAGTAATGCCTTAGATTTTAATACAGTGACTTAGTTCTACTAAATTTGAGAATGTGAATTCACAAAGATATTACAGCTGTTGCAGTAGTCAGTAAATGGGAAGGACCAGGGGATAGAAAAGTGAGAATAATCTCTATTAATTCCCTGACTGACGGCAGAACAGGGAGAGTAGATGTTATTCACTTTGACAAAAAACAGCAGCTCATTCAGCACATGCATCCTTTGGAATAAGCACCAGCACATGATGCCTTTTGCCCAGCCAACAGAAGCAGAAGGAAGCTGAGGGTACTAGAAGCATAAGGTTCAAAAAAACATGAGAAAGATATAAACAAATGCAGAAGGATTCAAAGTATTTCAGAGTGAATATATAAGGATATAAGCAGTACTGGTTTAGAAAGCTCCAAGGAGATCTAAAGGTACTACTAAAAGATACCAAAGGAAGAGGGAGGTAGCAGAAAGCTGGATTTTACAGTGTCAGGATAGAGAAGATATACAATACTCACTCCCTGCCCCCACCCCCAAACTAAAAAAAGAAAGGTAAAAGAAAATTAATTCATTATTTTTGATTGAACAAAATATTACACTACTCTAACAATGGAGAAATAATATAGAAAAGGAGAGGTATGGGTTGTCTTGTCCATGTGAAGATGTATGCTTTAATTTCATGGTGCTCTGGCCACAAATGATGGGTAGACAATGGGGTACCACTCACCCTTCCTGCAGCTGCCAGTGTAAGCAGTCAGGAATGCAGGACGCCTGGGACCAGGCATGACACCCTGAGAAGGCTGCTTTCACATCTTTGCTCCCAAGAATGCTTACTTAACTCTGCAAGATCCACTCTAAGATTTCACTGTAAAAATGTCAGAAAGTTATCTTTGATGACAATTATGGCATCTTCCTTCAAGACTCATTTGCAATTATTTTTTTCCAGTAATTTTGATACTACAGATTCTACCCTTACTATCGGCAAGATACTCCTTATAAGACTGTGTTAGATTCTTACCTTTTACTGGGGGAAAAAAAGAAAGTATTTTACGAATAGAATATTTTAACAAACTAATTAGTATGAACTTGAAAGCTATTAACTTGTTGAAAAAGCTATTAACATATTTTCATTACGCTATCTTGCAAATTAAATATCTATGAGACTCCAGAATCAGGTCTTTATTCTGAGAGGAAATGTCTCTGCTAAGGAGATTAATTTTTTTCCATTTAATTAGAAAACTAAGGTAACATGACAAATGTGTATGTTTCTCTCAGACATATTTGTAAGTGGTGTTCATTGCACAGTAAATGGTTAAAGACATTAGACTTTAACTTATTCTAAAACCTAATACTTCAGCTCCCCAAATAATAAATCCTTGCTTTTTAGCATGTTTCTATGCTCATGTGAGATTACACTTCTCCTTTTTGTTAAAAAAAGGAAAGAATTACACATATGTATGGCAAGAAAAATGTTTCATTTACTTGAAAATGAAGTAGAAAGAAAATGCTTTGTCCTTATTGAAAGTGAGGAATTGCTTTGCTTGAAACAGTAAACCTCATCACAATTTAACACAGAAGTTTAAAATAGTTAATCCCATTATTCCCTATCTCAATACTGTGCTTTTATGAACCCTGCAAAAATTCTCCCACCTTTGGAGAAGCTGTGAATCTTTATAAAATATGTTTTGCATATGCTCAGCAGAAAGTTCCTTCCAAAAGCAAAAGTCTCTTAAAAAAAATCCCTACTGGGTACTCTCCAAACTGGAGATGAAGGAGCTAATCTAGCCCTTTGTAGTTGCCTCTGTTCCAGGCTCTTACAATGCCAAAGACAAGAAGAGACAGCAAGGGAACATTTCCTTCTGTGCCTTTTGCTCCTTTACTAATTGAGTACTGAGAGTTCATAGATGAGAGAAGCATAAAAGAGGCAAGGGAAGACCAAAGACAATTAGGTAGATTAGACAGACAACTGCTATTGGAACAATGATACAAAAGGTCAGAGGGGAAAAAAAATCATCAGAAGGGAAAGAAATTAAGATGAGACAGTTTTAGATCTGTATTTACTCATGAAGGACAATGAGCAAAATCAGGACACAAAGTAAGGTGGATATGATGTCAGGGAAAGAAAAACTGTGTTAAACAGATGTTGCCAGCTGAAAGGAGGTAGAGAACAATTCTGTACCAATATAACATGTCCTGCTCAGAAACTGGGACTCAGTCTGAGTTTGCAAACTCAACCATCGCCAATGGTCAGCAAAGCATGGCCTTTAACGACCTGTACAAGTTGGCCCCTCTATAGATGATTATCATTAGTGCTCTCTCAAATTAAATACCAGATGTCTGTGTTATCATAATGAGCTATGTGAAGGTCAAAATAATTCCACACCATGGATTTTTTTTTAGTTGACTTCACTTTAAAACTTAGCAGTCTATATTGATAAAACTACAATTTTTCTGAGGGATTGTTTTCTAACTAGATAATATTATATCCCAAATTACTTTTATCCCTTCCTTCAAATCATCAGTCACTGCTAGAGAAGTACTGGTATTACATCGAAAACTGACAGAGTTGAAATGGCACTACCAGCAATGGGGCAAATATTCTTTCAAGACCTTTTTAGTGCTTTGCTGGAAATATCATCATCACTGTCCCAAGCCAATAAATAATTCTCTTGTTCCATAAAACATACACTGAATTTGTCCTTCTACAGAAAAATAACATCTTGTTGAATAAATGTGACATACCAAGATCCCACTGATCGTACATAATGAGGTGAAACAAATAATCTATTTAATTCCCTTACCAAATACAAAGTCATTTAAGAAAAATATCTTTAACAGTAAGCCAATTTAAACAAGAAATCTATATTGTAAAAGCAATCTTTGTATTTATCATGTTTTCCTTATCTAGATAATAAAAAATATAAGAGGTAGATGTGTTTTGATCAATGTGACCCGATTTTTTTCCATTCAATTCTTTCTCTATTTTTCATTGTTGGGAGGTTCATAAAAGAGGATACCATCTTCTTTAGTTGCAACACTAAACTGCGGTTTACAGAGAAGTTTAGACTTTAATATTAATCTTTTTATTATCATCAAATACAATGCAGACACACAGTACTGCCCCTGCTCTTGTGAAAACTGACACAAAGTAGGAGACACCAGTATAAAGTGCTGCAAAAGGATGCCAAGAATTCAAAATGAATATTTTAAATTGAAAAGGATGGTCTCCCCAACATGAATGAGATCCAAATAAGAAAAAATAAGAAAAAATACCTTTCTTATCTCTAGCTATTGTTCTGAAGGAGAATCTTAAGTCTAATTTCAGAGAAATGTTGACTGCAAAGCACAGAAAGCATATTTGTTGCATTAATAGGTACCACTTTACACAGTTACTTTCTAGATTAAAACTGCATTTCACAGTGATGCAAAGAACTGCAAAGCTGAAAAGAGGGATTATAAAGCAGAAAGGGTAGTCTTCAGTTTAAGAAATATTTCTATTGCTCTCTGAGGAGATTTATTTCATCCACCATATAGCATGTGTCAAGAGTTATGCTGATCCTTCACCGGGAGCTAAGTACCCTGATAGTTTTTACATTACCATGCACCACAATAGCAAGCCTTGACATTGGTTATAAGTGTCAGATGCAGCCTTCATTAATTGTCATCATCTTTAAGACATAAAAGAAACCCTCTCTTCTTGAATGTTATTACACAAAAAGTGTACATGTTATCTATATACAGCAAGAGCAAAAATGTTTTGTATTGTAATAATAATCATTTAGAATATATGGGGTGGAAAGTGTACTATTGTTAAACTGTCAGTCAAAACCCTTGTTATACAAGGATAGAACATCACATCCATCTATAACAGCCTTTTCTGTCAGTCAAATGTGTTGTTCTATACAAATCTAGCATCAATTTGATTTTTAAATTGGCAGAGGCTCTAAAACATTATTCTTATGTGATACCAATGTGATCTAAGTTGCTGTTGATATCAGAATATAACACAGGTTTCCTCTAAAATCTAGTTCTGCTTCTGCTTTTAGACATCTGCAGAACATAAATGATTTCGCATATGTAAGTACATGAATAGTCAATTTAAATTTTTCTTCCAATATGTTCCAAATAAGTGTTTGGTGATAATCTCTAATTTTAAATAATAATTTGAAAAGTTTGTATAAGAGTGATGAAATTATTATTACTATGGACCCCACAAAACCCAAGAAATACTACTGTTTATCTATTACTTACCATCCCTCAGAATAAGATTAGTCCCTTTATCTCAGCTATGTGTCTTATGAAAATGGAGTTAAAAAGCACTGAAGTTCTTCAGCATTTTTTTGCGACATTAGCTGCAGAATGAATGGAATGGGACACACTATTCACTCACAAAAGAATGCAGAATTGGACTCTGTTCCTTGTCCCATGGGAAAAATGAACAAAAATTAAAAGCATAGTGAAATTTAAATTTTATTGTATAAAAAATACAAAAAAATAAGACAAGCTCTGGCACTTTTTAACTTATTCCCGTGCACACCCTAACATCTACCATTTTTCCACTAAGTTACTAATTTTCCAACCTGGGTTCAACATAAGTCTGAGAAAGCTTAGCAAATCAATCTTTCTGTAGACCACTAAGAAATTTAACCACCCCATTTCTCCCATCTCTGAAGTGTCAAAGTAAAGGTAGTAAAAAGTACAGGTTACCAAAAGTAACAAAAGGGTTTTAAGTTATACTTTTTGATTATTTTTTTTAATTTCATACAGGAATCATGAATCTAGAGTGATTTATTAGCATCCTGAAAATTATTTGAGCATATGCAACATATCAGACCTTTTCCATAGCCATAATCAGTAGCTTTTAATATACTTGGTATTTAGAACAACTCTATGGAATACTACCTAATGACAAGGTTCTAAAATCTTCAAGAGCCCTGTGGGCAAGTGCAAACAAATTGCTATTTAGATGATATCACCAATCACTTTTACACTTGGAGCAAGTTCAGATGGATTGATAGTGAGATGGTATCAGAAGTCTGTTTTCCACTTGCACTGTTTCAGTAATTCCTACAGTGAAAAATCAAGGGTGCCAATGCCTAAACCTTTTCAGAACACTAAAGTTTACAACTCAGTTAAGGCATAAAATGCAAGCTCATACTTTAGTTTACCAGCCCAGCTGCCTTTTTAAAGAACTGAGATAAAACAGCTGGCTACACTAACCCTCAGTATATCAGATACAAAACTAAAATATATACAGAACTACTCAACAGTAGTTTTCAAAATCAGTTCATAATTAAAAAACTCCCAATATCTTACTTTTGTTCTTAGCTTCAACACGTTAACTTTCCAGTAAAGGACCTAGTATTTCCATGATTCATTTAAAATTTAACACAAAAACTCTCTTATAAGGTCTTACTATTTCATTCACGTCAGAACTGTGAATGCTTAATACAAAAGCAGTATCTAAGGCAATCAAGAGTTTACACATAAAAAGTAATCATGCATAATTAACCCAATTAATATTTACAGCAGTATTTACTTAGGTAGCACGTCAAAGGAGGCTAAAAAAAACAGGCATACTAGTACTATGTACTGTCTTTCCATTCTGAAAAAATTGTGCACAGCACATTGTATATATGCAATTGTTAGTCTCACATTTAATGTGGCCAGTAATGTTATGTTAACTGCTTGAGTTGATGTGCTTTTTAATTCAAGACTGAGTAGTTTTTATCCCTATCTCAATTATCATTTGAAATATCTGAACTGGTATTTGAAAGTGATCTACAATTAAAAAGTGTCAACAAGTCAACTACATCATTTATAGAATCATGGAATGGCTGAGGTCTTGTCCAACTCCTGCCTTAAAGCAGGTTGTAAACAGCTGTGTCCAGTTGAGTTTTAACTGGATGGAGACTCCATAGCCTATCTGGGAAACTTGCTCCAGTATTTGATCACCCTTAAAATATGAGAGACAGAGTAAATTACTCACTTTCAGTTAACCATTACATTGACAATTCTGGAAAAAAAAGAACCAAACAACCAAACAACAAAAAAACCAACAAACCACAACCTATTTTTTTTTGTGCTGTTGCTTATTCTGCTTAGAAAATTGATCTTAGATAGTAGCAAAGCTTGGAGTTTATTTTTCCCCAAAAGAAGCTTCCGTCATAAGAGTGCAAGTTTTTGATATTGTAAAAATACATAGGACACACCTCCTATTTCTGGAAGTTTACAGCATGTCATCAAAACAGAATTTAGGTCAAAGAATCTTCAGCAAACAGAAACCCACATAAAACCTTGGAAATTCAGTTTCCCATGGTTACAAAATAGACCTGTTCATTCTTTTCTATGGATAAGCAAGAATAAAACAAACCTTAGCTAATTTCAGTTTTATAACTTTCAACTTTATTTAAAAATATCTTACATAGCCTAAAATATAACACTAATAAGATTAACTATTTCTTCTTTAAATAATACTGGAGAACTAATCACAAATTACTAAAAAAACCCAAGGAAATTAATGCTTGAAATTTACATGAGGAAGAAAATTTTGATCTATATACATTACACACTGGAGTCAAATGTAAGGAAATATATTTACAAAACCATTCACAAGATTTTTCCAGGTATTTTAAATTCCAAATCTAAAGACATTATCACCACAGTTTCAGTAGATATTTGCTACTTTCTACTAGAAACTAAAAAATACATAAAGTAAAAAATAAAATAATTATATTATCAAAAAAAACCTCCAACAAATCAACAACAAAAAACTCCAAAATAGACCCTAGGATCTTTAACTTCTCAAATAGTAAAACTGAATTGTGAAATTGAGTTTATATAATACCTTAATCTGAAAAAAAGAAAACAATAAGCCAAGTTTAAAAGTGAAGGTTAGCACATAAATGCTTCTTCTTTTCCAGCATGTAAATATGAAGATTCATTCTTTCCCCAAATTTGTATTTTCAAAGAAAACTGCGTCATGGTTGATTTTCAAATGTACAGAGACAGTCACAGAATACGATGCATGGATCTCCACACTGACCATCAAATTCAAATTATTATTTTGATTGATGAAAATGTCAAATGTCTATACAATGTTAATTTGCCTGTGTACAATCACTTTCACTGAAAAACCTGGCCCAAAAGATAGATTATATGTATAAAATACCAAAATTTTTCATCACCAATACACTGTTTTATGCATCATAAACTATGGAACAGAATCACTCCTCTCAAGAGATCTGCATCATCACCAGAGCTTCTGCCTGGCTGTATCAGGTGGTTACTATGATTTTTTTCCTCGTTCTGTACTTCAGTGATTATGCCAGCAGAACACAGTTAAAACATACCAATCTTAAAATTTCAAAGCACAGAACAGATAATAATTTATGTCTGCAACACTAAGAAGCAAGCAGATATTTTACATATCTGGAAATCAAAGAAAGGTGAAGTGCTTTGTCTAAAGGCTCTTGGAAGAAATGAGTAACAAAGCCATAATTAAAATTCAACAACAAGCTTCATGTTAATCCTCTAGACCTAAATGTCTTTTTTCAAAGTGCATGATTTGGAACATCAAAATAAGAATCAATTCAGTCCCTTTTCTCAATACACGCTTTCATGATAAAATAAAAGCTTCTTCTGACATATTCACAAGAACAATCATCTTTCTTAGCAATCAAACTCATGAATTCACTTTGGATTACAAAAACAATTACAAAGAAAGTCAAGCCACATGTAAAATTTAAATTCTACATTTGATTTGGCTTCTACCTCTGTGCACTGAGGGGCCCACAGGAAAACACACATACGTGCCAGGTATGCTAGTAAACCAACTTGTACTAGACCAATTTAATTAGTTTGCTTTCAATGCAAAGGTGCAGCACCTCAGCAATTATGAGATCGTTAATACAAGAGAGCATAACAGCACCTTTAGAGATCTTGCCTAACCTCTAGGCACACATATAACTCCCATTAAGACTAATGGGAGTCACATGTGTGTATCCAAGGGAGAAGAGACCCATTAAAACTGATACAACATATCCATTAATCTTCAGGTCACTCTTAAGGTCAAACATTATAAAAATGTTTATGAACAGTACTTGCTAGGTATTCACAGCGGCTACTTTGGTTTGGTACAGATCTGTGAGCAGTTAAGGCCATGGAAAATGTCTGCATTAAAAGCATCACCGTGTTTCAAGTAGTGGCACAGAAATTTGAGAGTGCTTTTCTATAGTCAAAGGAGACATTTTTCTATCATATCCTGAAAGAATTAGAAGGGTAGAAATGACAGGGAAGGTTAGACACAAATGAAAACCTTGGACAAAGGTACGCTTTAGCTTTTCATTTTTCTTCCATCCCCCTCTCTTTCTTCATATTTCAGTCCCTTAGTTGTGGTTTTCTGCTTCAGGAAGAATATTAACAGCAGTGACTAAAATTCCCAATCTGTGCAGCCTACTACAAAGACACTACAAATAACATTTTGATAACTGAACCACCAGCAAACCGCACTAATATAAGTACTGTTTGCATGGAGGAAGGGGTGTTTAAAGTGTTTCAAAGAGAAAGGTAATCTTAGCTTTATCTCTTTCTTTAGCGAGCATACCTGAGAACTCCCTTTTTCATCATTGTAGTATATTTTAAACAAGCATGTTCTTTTCCAGTTTCCAAAACAGTAAGTTTATCCAGTCTTTAAAACCAACCTGTTCAGCAATGAAATTGCTGTATTAATCCACATTAAGGCCTGAGAAAAGAGAGAGAATTCTCAGCAGCATTAAGGCCAGATCAGCTCCATATGAACAGAGCAGATGTAACAGCAGGAGGAAATGTGAGTGTCAGATGAGTACAGAAATGAGGAAACCCTTCGGATATGAAGTACCCCTATTAATTTGCTGCTTATTTCAGCAACTGGAGTAAACAAGAAAAGGTGTCTTCATCGATGAAGAGTTACTCATGGACTATTCTGAAACTCAGCCTCCAGAACTCATGTTGAAACTCTTACTGTTCATGTAAGACTTGTTCAGTACCGCCCTATGATACTTCCTGTTACAGGGTCTGTAAGTATTCCAAGCATTGACAAGTTAGCCGTGAAAGCTTTTGTTCAGACCTCCTGTGACAGACACAGACAGCCAGCTGCCTCTGCAGTGTCAGGTCAAACAGAGGCAAAGGTTTCCCTAGAAAGCATGGCTCCCAGAGACAGCCACAGCATCAGCCCCACCAAGAAACCCCACCTTGCTTCACTCCTGAGCTGCAGGTCCTCTATCGCCTTCCTCGGCTGTGCCCACCTGACACAAAGTCTCACTTCACAAGATCTTACATGATAAGCTCTCCACAGTGCCCCACACAAGGAAGTGTTTTCCTTCGTTCCTAATTCAAATATGTAATGATTAAAAAAATGATAATAAATTAATTTCATGGTTCAATTAACTACTTCTAAGCAGAAGTAAATCATTACACGGTTTTGTTTTAAAAACAAAGCAAAGATTACCCCAAATACCTTGGTGTACATGGTACACTATTTAAATATTTGGGGGTGACTGGTTTTTATTAGTGATAATAAGCGTTCCACCTCAATGTCTTTCCATTAAACAGAAGAGTCTTTCTAGCTCAAAAGATAGTTACCTCATTTTGCTTCAAATGCACTTTTCATACAAAAAGATCTAACCCCCTTTTTGTGAAATCATGTGAATTAGCCCTATTCACTTCAAGCAGATATTCTAAAACAGGAATTACTCATTATTAACAAAGCTACAGATCTGTTTTGCCTAATTGCTTTATTACTGTGAAAAACTACATGTAAATATTGAACAGAACTGTTTTTTCAGGATCCCGATATTCATAAATGTCTGCATTTTATTTTGTGATACCTGAGGTAGTCCCGAGTGCTATTTAATTTCTTATGAGTTACAAAAAAGTAGTACAGAATCCAACAATATGTGCCTATGGAATGCCCCCTCAGCAGAGACGACCCCAGGAAGTTATCTGAGGAACTATAACCCTTAAGGTCACCTGTGAATCTGTGTTCATGAATATGTCAAAACTAAATATAGTTATAGTTTGAAAATTAATATATCACTCTTTGAGTATTTTTTAACTTTTATTTAATAAACATTGACAATTCCCCCCAACCTGTTCAGACAGAGTTCTCGTTAGTTTGCTTTCCAGAACACCAACAGCCAACTTCACAGTGCAGTTTGCCTCACTGTGGTGCACATCCCAATTAAGTTGTTATTCAGGTGATTTTGAATCACCTAAAACACTTTTGAGACCGTGAGGGAAGACCTGACACCGATGCCAGGTATTAACCGAGCAACCACATACGAACAGTGCAACTGCTGGAGAAACATCGCCTGCAGTGCCTTTGGGCTGCTGCCGCTCTCCTTCCCCACTCTGCTTGTTTCGCCCCTCACAAGCCTGTGAATCCCGCCCGCGAATACTCCGCAGGCCTCCCGCCTCCCCATGGACTCCACCCCAGACTGTCCTCGACTCCA
>NW_005054423.1:1848565-1859994 GCF_000277835.1 Geospiza fortis
GGCCTGGCAGGCCGGGGCAGTCCCTTTGGCTCAGGCCCCGGAGTTCATGCAGGGTCTGCTTGTAAAAACTTGTGTTTGGCCTCCTGCACTCCCCGGCTGCCCCGTTCCGTGAGTCCCGCTGGCGTTCGGCCTCCTGGCACCGCAGCTTGCAGAGACGGGGAGCGAGCTTCCCAGCTAGGCCCAGGCGTGCGGTGAGAGAGGACAGAGCCTGGTGACGACCCCTGCGGAGGAGAAAGGGCATAATCTCCTCTCAGAGGGATATTATCATCTGAACTGTGATACCTGCTGAGAGACTGAAACATTTACAATCTTCGAGGGTCATTCCTCTGACTGCCTACTATAGGTGGCAAAGAAATCTAAAAATGAGTGTGGCAACTTTCCACTTGCTGTTAGTCCAGTTTTGTGCAGCCTGTAAGTAACAAGTCATTAGTTCACTACAAAATAAATGTGGATTTATTCTGAATGGCCAATGTGTTTGACAAACAGACAAACTCTGCTTATGACATAGTCCATACTGGAAACCACAGCACTGTATTTCTTGTATGATCTTTCACCTGTCAGTGTGAGGGAGGTGTTCCCTAAGGTCACAGATGTAGTATGACTAAAATGTGTACTAAATGAACTGAAGTTTGTACTAAAATTTGAGTCCAAAATACTTTGCTATTTGATTTAATTGAAAGTTAGTTCTTGTTAGACTTTTTTGGAGCTTTTTTTGACATGCAGTTTAGCAACAGTTGATAAAGTTTTCTTTTTAAGACTAGTACTATTTTTATTCTTTTTGAAAATGTGTTTTATCAGCCTTTTCTTCTTCAGATTTTTTTTCATCTTTCTGCGGCAGTTCCTCCTCAGCAGCAGCTTGTTCTTCAGTTCTTGGCTGTCCATCTTCAGTTTATCTAATGAAGTGATTAGTAGTAAAACAACTGAAAGTGTCATTGCTGGTACTTAGTTAAAGTAGTAAATAAGCTAATAAAGGGAGGAAAAATTAATGTTTTGAGGTTTTTTTTCAGTGCTTGTTTATACTGCACAAAGTCATCAATTTCTGTTATTTGCTATGGGGTTAAAGTCACATCTATAAAATGTATAAATTGGCTCATTAAAAGAGAGTACAGAAATAGATGATCATGTCAGTATTGAAACATCTACTTTGGTTGTTAGTGCCTCTAGCATTAGGTGTTAGTAAAAATACTTTTTTGGAGTTAGTGCTGTGTTGATGGTTGGTCTTGATGTTCTTAAAGGTCTCTTCCAGTCTTGATGATTCTAGCATTCTGTGATTTACTCTTTTAATTACCATGATGATTGTAGTGTTCTCTGTATCGTAAAGTTTTTGATTGAGTCAGTGAATTAGAAAGTGGAATACATTTAAAGCTGTTGTCTGTGAAGGTTTTGCAAGGTTTTATATGGCACCCACTTTCTTGCCTACTAGTCTGGATTTTTTGGGGAGAGTCTAAAAGAGGTGGGGTGTTTGGGCCTTTTTATGTAGTGAGAGTTTGTGTGTATATATCGATATTTCAAAAACCTTAGTGTTAGGTATACATATTTGCAGTTTTTAAGGTAGGAATTGAAGATGTTTATTATTGAGTATGGAGTGTTGTGAAATTGCATTAATCTGGGGCCAAGGCAATTGAAATAACTGCTTAGGATTTTGCCTCTATTTTTACATCCTTTTAACTCCTAGGCTTATCTTTGTTCAAGCTTGTAGGTTTTTATTTGTCAAGAACATCCTTTTCAGCAAATGAAAAAAACTAGTTCCCATTAATGTTGCATTAATTAAGTAAATAATTAAAATTAGCTCTCTTCATGAATGTCAAAATAGCTTTTACTTTTCTTAGAAATGTTGAAAACTGTAAAGTAATAGTAGCGAACTTACATGTATTTGAATCAGCTCATGCTTATGTATCTCACAGCTAATGCTAGAACTCTTAGTATAGTTCTACAGACATATAAAATACCATGTTCTGAATTTATTTTTCAAAAGATTTATTTCTTAGGTAATGGGCCTTCAGATGCATTATGGATCTACCCATTTACAAAAGGACCCCCAAGTAGGTAGAATGGCATGCCTCCGTTCATGTTTGTGGAGTATTAGGGACTAGGCTAGACATATGTCTGTTCTCTGCAAGGATATTTAGATTTTGGAGAGGATGTTTTGTTTGTTTGACAGCTGTTTGTCTCCTATTAGATTCTTGTGTTATTCACCCATGTCAGTAGGTGAAGACTGTAGGTTTAATTTCATTAAACACTGTAGTGACTCACAGAAAGGGTTTGATGCTTAAGATGATCCAGGACATGTAGGAAGTAAATGTTCCTGTAATGGACTAAATTAAATTAAACTAAAACTTTCAAACAAGTATTATTAGTATATAAAGACTTGATTGAACCGTTCATAGAGTAGGAAAGGTAATATTTGTACTCTGACACTATTACTAATCCAAGGACCTTAATTTGTTCTTTGACATCAAATGCTGTACTGTAAGTCAAGAAGGATATTTTACTTTCTCTGTTTATAGTCTTTGGAGGTGACAGTCTTGAAAATGGCTAAAAACTGCTACGGAGAGGATATTTGGGAGGGAAGGAAGGAAACAGGTTTATGGCTACATAGTATCAATACCAAGAATATGGTGTAAAATAAATGTCTCTTCAATATATAAATCATCAAAGTGTAGGGAGTGATATCTGGATCCAGTATTAACATATAGCTGGATGTAGTAATGAAGCACATGGTCTTTCAGGGAATAAAAAGCCCTAAAGGTTTAATTACATGTTCAAAATGTGAAATGGTGGGAATGTCTTTTCTTATTTTTTTAAACATGTGAAAGTAGTTTCAAAGCCATGAGGTTCAGAGAGAAGGGAAGGGAGGACAAAGAAGGGAAGAGATGGACAGCTTCTTGAAGGAAAATTAGTAGTAAATTAAACAGTAGACAAAATCTGTCAACAATCTGAGGCTACAATTTAAGTACCTTGTTGCCCATATGTTTTATTCTCTGTTGGTCATAATGGCCTGCTCTTGCAAAACTTTCAAAAATTCTACAGCACTGTTGTTGCACTTGGAATTTCTGCATTTATTCAGTGAAAATAACAATTAAGAGGATGTAAAGAAACAAATAAATTGAGTCCAGCTAACACTAACTGATAAGCTTCAGACATAAATACAATTTCATTGAATTAGCTTGTAAGCATGGTAAGCTTCAATAATAATAATTAAGATAATAATAAGAAATGTGAATAAACTTCTGAATTAAAAGATAGCACTGTATTTAATAAGAAATGTTCTGCATATACTACCAATAAATTCCTTCTATATTAATGTCAGTCTAACTGAAGAATAAGATATGTTATATTACTTTTTTGATACCTTACTTCTTAAACATTTTAGGTATTTAATGATTTTTTGGGCAGAGAGGGCTTTTTTTAAGACTCTCTAGGTAATAACATTTTCAATAAGGAAGTTCTCCATGTTTGTGCCAGTTTAGCAATATTTCCTTTAAGCTTTATGGTCTCTGACAGAAACTAATGTAATCTATTTCTTATTCAGTCGGTTAGTGATATTAGTGCCGGCTTTCTCTGAGAGCCTGGTTTAAGAATAAGTAAGGTCATTGCCCTGAAATTTAGGAAATTTAGGAAAGCAGGCTCTGGCCTCTTCAAGGATCTACTTGGAAGATTCCCCCAGGGTCAGGCCCTGGAGGGATGCAGCAAAGCTGTTTGATATGCAAGGATCATCTCCCCTGAACTGAGGAACAGTCCATCCCAGCAGTTAGCCAGTCAGGCTAAAATGGTAGCAGCCATGCACTGATGAACAAGGAGCTCATCATGAAAGTCGGACATTAAAAGTAAATGTGCAGAAGCAGGAACGCATAACCTGGGAGCATTATAGAGACAGTGTCTGAGCATGCATGGATGTGAAAAGCAAAGTCTGACTCTACCTGGAGTTGAATCTGCTGATGGATGTCAAAGGCAACAAGAATTGCTTCTCTAAATACACGAGTAGCAGGAGGAATACTAGGGAAAATGTGGTTTCATGGCTGAATGAGCAGGGAATGTGGAAAAGGCTGAGGTTATGCAGGCTGCCTTTGCTTCCATCTCTACTAGCAAAGGCCTTCAGGAGCTGTAGAACACAGAGAAAAGTCTGGAGCAGGGAAGATGTACACTTGGAACGGGTTTAGATCAAAGAATATTTAAATAAAGAGGGCATAGATAACACTCTGGGAATGAACTCATGAGTGCTGAGGGAGCTGGCTGATATCAGTGTGAGGACAGTCTCAATAATCGCCAGACTGGGAAATTGAGGAACTGGGAGGACTGCTTGTAGACTGGAGGAAAGTCAATGTTTCTTCTGTTTTCAAAAGAGCAGGAAGAAGTCCTCAGGGAACTATAGCCTGGTCTGCTTTACCTTGATCCCCCAGAAGGATGGAAGGATGCAGCAGCTAATCCTGGAAACCCTTCTAAGACACATTAAAGAAAATCATCAGGAGTAGTCAGCATAGATTTACCAAGGGGACGCCATTCTTGACCAACCTGATAATTTTCTACAGTGGTGTGGTAAACAAGGGGAGGGAGGAGAGTAGATACTTGCATGAGTAAGTCTTTCAGCAGTGTCTTCTGTGACATGCTCTTGGAGAAGCTGCTGCAATATGGGCTGGGTGAGCAAATAGTCCAGTCAGCATAAAATGTGCTGAACAGATGGACCACAGGGAATGGCAATCAGTGGTGTGAAGTCTAGTTGGAAGCTGGTAACTGCTGTTGTACCCCAAGGGTCAATACTGTGTTCAGCCCTGTTTAACATCTCCATTAAAGATCTGGTTGATGCAATGTGCAGTTAGAAGATGATAATTTTGTCAATTAAAATCAGTCTTTCAGTGAAATACCCTAATGTAAATTTCTCCCTAGCAAGGTCTGGTTCCCAAATGTTAGCTATTTAGGAAAAACATCTGAATTCATCCAATTTTTCAGAGCATCCAGAAAGTGAATTAAAATTTTCTACCTAAATTATAGTACTTTGTTTATGAGTTGAAATGGAAATGGCTCATTCAGTGTATTGCTGCTGGAGTTAATGAGGACAGCTGCTAAAACTTGTTACCTCTCATGGACTGCTGAAGTTTACTTCAGTGTGGTGTTTTCAAGCAGGCTGCTTATGCCGTTTTGAGGTTTTTATTGGGTTTTCTTGGTCGGTTTTTTTTTAGGGATAGGGCTGGGCTTTTTTCCTTTTGACAGCTATTAGCATACATACTTTTTCACTTAGACTACTGAAGAGAGTCACACCCTTTCTGTTAATCTCATTTTAACTAACAAGTGTGCTCCAAACATCACCTGCTATACTGCACTCCCTGTAAAGTTAAAAGCAGCAAATAAAATAAAAAAATTGAAAATGGCCAATGTGTTGTGCTAAAAAGATGCAGGCTCATAGTCAAATTATGCTGTATATGTACATAAAAGGTAGCAGGCTCTCTGTTCTGTAGCTTCTTCAAGAGCTAAATTGTTCCTGCAGCCATACAGCTGATTTACAAGCATCATCAGTTCAAGTCTAAACTTTACAAAAATCTTCAGGAAAGGATGCAGTCTTTAACATGCCTCTCTCAATGGTTTTTTTGGTTAGGAGGTGGAATATAAGAACTTCAGAAGTTTGGGGTTATTTCAGGCTCTTTTGAAAAGGAAATTAAATTCAGATTTTTCAGAGTAAGGGGGAAATATAAGAGAAATAAAGAACTTTGGGGTAGAGGAAAAAGAGGACGTGCACGCTATAGGAAGGAAGAGAAATTACAACAATGGTGCAACTCTTGATTCAAGGTTGATTCTAACTGGGTCTGGGCACTTTCTCCTCCTCCTGCAAGGGAGGACTTGAGGAGGTTTTTTGCCTTTAGGAGGAAGTTGAATTGAATGCTGCTAACATTCATTGTGTTTGTATCAGTAGCTGCCTGGGAACAATGTCCCTAAAAATCTTGTCCTTCACACTCCTTATCTCCTCTCTTGGTTTTTGCTAATATTGTGAATGGGGTTAGAAAAGAAAGGAGTTAATCAAAATTTAAATTCTAAGAAAACTTGAAAAAATACATTAAAATAATAGTATTCAAAAGTAATGTTAATTCTGTAGTCAGAGAAGCAGAAAAAAATGTCACAGGAGGGGTTTGGTAAGGAGGAAAAACTTTTCCTGAAAGGGAAATTAGTATAAGGCCATGACACTGTGGGGCATAACTAAATCATGAAGGGAAATACACATTGGAATTGCAGAGGGATTTCAGAAGCTGTAACAGCATACGAGTCAGGCTGCCTAGCAAGGAAATTATTATCCCTCTTCTAAACTGTTACTTATAATACATGTATGCAACCATTCAGTTGATTCTAAAGTTCTAATGAAGTTACAGGATTGAGGAGAAGTGTGGTGGAAGTGTATCAGTCTTCCGTTGTGTGTTAAAGTTCCCATCATTAACAAGTAATAAAATCGCCAAGGACTGGGGACACTGAGCACATCAAATTTCCCAGCACCCCTTGCAGTCATTGTGTATGCCAGATGTTTCAAGGTACAATCATACCAGAAAAGCTGAAGGTAGGGAGGAATTGCATAGTGTTACTTATTTTAACAGAGTAGCCTCTCACTTGCAAGTCTGCGTGAATCCTACAGTGGACTTGTACGAATAATTATTTGTCTTTTCATTTTTGCAAGACGGCTAAAAGTTTCATTATTTGTATTTGCAGTGCTGTGTTTTGCTTGCGCATTCAGCACATTGAGATTGAAGACAAAAAGAAACAGTTCTTCAAGTCAAACAAAAACCTTAAGTTTCTGTCTTGATGTTGACTGGTGTTGGATGTAAGAGTATGATGCTGAGATTCAAAGGCAGCTGGTTTCACAATTACCTGGTTTTCCTGACCCTGTTGTTCTTTTTATTGGTACTGCATGTATCTGACCTGAGTCTGTGGCGACCTGTTTGTGTACTAAATCTGCAGAAAAATAAGTTTAAATAGGTTGGGATTTTGCCAGTTCAACATGCAAAACCAATTAAATTGAAGTTCAAATGAGTACTACTGCTAATCTGTAAGATAAGGACAGGATAGACAGTAGAAGGAAAATTGGAGACAGTGACTGTAGCTGTCAAAAATTACATTACCTTAGATTTTTAAAGAACACAAGCCTGAAAAAAGAGAAATTTATGTCAAGTACTGCTCTTTATCGTTGCACCACTTGAGAGTTTTTGATGATAATTCGATCAAATTATTCATAAGTTATGCCAGATAATACAAAACCAAAACTTAAGACATGAAGTGAACAGGTTTGTCTTTTTATTGATGCAGGACTTTATTGGTTCTAGCAAATCATGAATATATACAGTCTGTAACAATGTTTTTACTTAGAGTCTTCCTTTTGGTACAGATGTGGATAGGAGTTAATTATGATTAAAGCATTTAGGACAGCTTTTACCATTCTTATCTACTAAGTATTTCTAAGAAAGGTTAAAGGACCTTGCATTCCAGCAGTGCAGTACTTGGATTAGCATTGTTACACTTGCACATTGCTGAATATTCATAACTGTTCAGTTGGTATGCATATGTATGTGAAAAGGAAGAAAGTTGGAATAAAATCTGGGCAGTGACTGTGTTTCATAAATGATAAGCGTAAAGTGTTTAATGCAAAATTGCAGGGTTCTGTCATCTGTGGTAAATTGTATCAGAGTCTATAGAGCAGGTGTTGCTTCTGAATCTCTTGTATGTATCTTCTCAATCTTCATCCTGGCATCTCCGTACTTATCTGGTGATCCATTCGTATGAATCAGACAGGTTGGAGCAGAACAGAGACACAGAGCTATGAAATGAGAATTTAAGTTAGATGACTTTTTGTTTGTTTTTTAGGTAGTTTTGAATGGAAGAAATGTAAGGAGGGGCATGGAAAAGATGCATAAAATTGGGATTGACATTGAACTTGACAAATAAAGGGATGTGAGATATAGTGCCCTTAGAACAATGAAATGCAGATGTTTCATACATCATGAGGTATAAGACCAACTTTTCAGAAAGGCAACAGTAACCAGCAAAGGAAGAGTTATGGCTGTAACTGCCCTCAGTGTGCTCACAACTGTGCATTCATGTTCTGTCATTGGACCGTTCTGAAATGGAGCTGCATACCTCTGCCACCAGGTGACATTTCATTTTGCTTTACAGAAAAAATTGCACGTTTACTAAACCTTGTGTTCTTTTCACTGCTGCACAAGCATTGCAGTATTACTTAGCCATCCTTTTACCAGAGCCTCATATCCTTATCAAATGTCTTCATGTACCAGAGTCCCTTGGTCATCTGTTGATCACATCAGCAGGTGAGACCTACATTATTAACTTAATTCTTTGCTTAGCTTTTACACCTCCTGATACTGGTCTAGTCACAGATGTTTCCCCTTCCTTACAAAGGGCTGTTTCTTCCCAGCTAACCATCACTGTTGCCACTCTGTTCAACTGCTTTAACCATATCTCTCTTCACCATTTTAGTTCATCAACAGTAAAGGTAAAGCACTTCTCCAAATAATTGCCGTTACCTAGTTCCAAAAGAAAAATGTCTATTGTGTATGAGACATATTTTGGTAAGCATCTAGGTCGAGGGATTTTAACCTTGTTTTTTGGAAGTCTTCAAGTTACAATGCAGCTTTGTTTTTACACTTTCAGGTTTTTATCACTGATTGCTTTAAAAAAAAACAACAGCTAGATTTCATTTGGTGTGACAGAGGATGAGAATTTATAAATGAAACTGACATGTCCCTTTAGAGATGAATTTGTAATTTAATGTACTAAGGAGCAGGATGACAAAAGAGGAAGTAAGATGAGGGAGGAAGAGAAAAAGGATATGGGATTAAGAATAATAGTGATGGAACATTAGCTTGTTATGTGTTTATCTTCCTGTTTATTCCAATAAATTAAGATTAGGGTTTATCACAAAAGTTGGTAGGATGATGCTGTCTCTGGCTTCCATGCTATGAGGAATACAAATGTACTTTGAGGTTTTGTAGCTTTGAATTTAGCATTGCAAATTTTAAAAGGTAGTATTTTAAATATTAGTTGTGAGGTAGCTATCAGATCTGGTTGTTTGGATCTAATAATCTGTCTTTTAAGAGTGCTGACTGATGACAAATTTATCTCAAGTCAGTAGAAGCTTGTAGCATTCAGAATATCGTAAGGAGTGGCCAGTAATAGTCTTGGTTTCTAGCATTCATTGGGGGGATGTGTTGCACTGATGTGGGATTTTCAGTTTCCATCAAATGCTGTCAGAAATGACTGATTTACAGTTTCTAACAGTGCAGCACTTTTCTGCTGCTCTTCATTACTGTTGTATCAATTCTGGCTCTTCTGAGCTGGTTTTGATTTTGTAACTTGAAGCCCTAATATTTTGATTCTGGCAGGTAGTTTATGGAAGATAAATCAATGAACTACCGTTAATGTTTCCTTGCTGTCTCCAGGCATTCAGCAGTGGCTAATCTCTTGTATCTCATGTTATGAAATCTCAGTTTACTGAGTTAAAATTGAAAAAGCAACCTGTGACTTGAATGTGTCTTTGTCTTGTGCTTGGTCTTTGAACCTTAAATGTAACTGTAGCATTTTTAACCTCCATAATAAAATTCTTAATTTTATCTATGGGAATTGTTTGTTACACAGTCATTCAGTGTTTTCCTTGAATTCATCTATGTTGAGAAATAGTCCTTTCTCCCAGGAATATAAGAAATAAAGAACAGTTTCTGTGATTGCAGTGTGTTACTGACTTTTCAATTAGTGTTAGTAGTTATTCCAAACAGTTAAAGAATCAATTTATGTTCTTTAGAAAATGATAGGTATTTGTCTGAAGTATATAGAAATCCAGACAGTAATACAAAATCAATCTTTTTTAAGGTTATTTGAGGTAATGATATAGTGATAAGTTAATTTTACAGTGATTAAGAGACAACACAGTTGGGGCTCCTAATTAGACTTTGATCTGAGAATATTTCTCTCTGCACTTGATAAGCAGGAAAGAGATGAGATTTAATGGTGAGACATGAGGCTTTGAGCAGCTGGGATCCATGTTCTGTGTTATGAGAGTTGGTATAAAGGAAAATTTTAAAGTTAACTGAATATATATCGTTTGATTTCTCATCTTTAAAATTTATTGATTTTAAATTGACGTCTATTATCCTCTGCTATTGGGACTACCCAAAAAGAACAGTTAAATGATAAATTTTCACAAAGAAAAATGTAGAACACTCCACATTAAAAAAAATCTCAGCATTCTTGTGATGGGTGGAAAGTTAGTTTTCCTTGCTATCTGTTGATACCTTAACTTTATGAACATGAAAGGAGGGATAGTAAACCAAGGCTATGGCTTACTTCCCTGCTCTCACACACACCCAGTATGGCAATGCACAATAACAAATGTATTGTAGCTCCTGAAGAAAAAAGGGGCTGTGTGTTAGTGTTCTCTCCAGAGAGGAGATGATTTCTAACATGCCCACTCTACACCCTGCTTCCCCATCCTTGGACCATTGATCTCAATGCTGGGACTTGGCAGAGTCTAGTCTGTTGAAAAGGATGAAAAATTATTATCTTTAATGTATATCCTGTTGTTTCTTTGTGTTGAGATACTTTATAATAATAAAATAAAATAGTAATAGTGAATATTAAGAGGGACTTTATATCAGGAATTCTTCCATGGCCTGGAAATTAAAAGAGTTGTCCAGGCAGAAGTAATACAATATGATTAGCGATGAATATAAAGGAATAGCATAGGAATGTAAGAATAAAATAGATGACTCTGAGGAACAAAATAAGTTTCAATTTACAAAGCGCCAGAAAAGAATCAATGAAAGGGTCCAAAACTCTGAGTAAGAGGAGGCACGAAGGGATAAGTCCATTACCTAGCTCTGTTATTAAATAAGAAAGGAGAACAAGGAAAAGACTTTCAAAGACTGATTCTTCCCTTCATACTTTGTAAAAGAGATATATTGTGACCTGCTACTTTCATAAAATTAATCTTAGACAGGAAATAAGAGTGGAACCAAAGCATAGAAAAAATAGCCTAAGGAATCTTAATATAGATGTGCTCAAGTGGCAAATCCTAATAAAATTCATCCTAGAATGATTGAGGAATTAGGCACTACTGATTTTATTTATTTATTTAATATCCCAGAGGGTGGAAATAGTCAGCAAAATGGGTTTGTGTGTATCTGGTTTTGTGCCTCTTTATTCTTCTGTTAAGAGAATTATTGAAACTGTCAGTTTTGATTCCAAATAAAGGTTCAGGAGTAAATAGTTTAGCAATTAATTTGTATCTAACAGTGTGTAGAAGAGAAATGGTAAAACAGCCAGTATGGTTTGGTGAGACCTGTTTGTAGGAAACTTCAATATTTTTCTAAATAAGAATAACAAGTTTAGTAAGAGGAAAACTTTAGGTACTATGCAGCTTCATTTTAATACAGTCTTTTTCCCTA
>NW_005054423.1:1860015-1894130 GCF_000277835.1 Geospiza fortis
TTCCCTACATGAGCAAACTAGGGAAGCATAATATCAGTATTGTCTCCATTAGCTGTTGATGTTATCAGCATCGAGTTGAAAGATTGCCTTTACAGAGTAATTATCTATAGTACCCTGTCAAGATGAAAAGGCATTAGTGAGTTGGATGATGGAAGAGAATACATACTTAAAAAAGTTACTGATGGTACAAGCTAGAGAGAGGTTGAAAGTTTAGGATTTTCTTTTTTCCTTTGTTTTAAACATAAGGTCTGAATTCAAAATACTCTTGGTGAGTTTGGAAAGTGTAAAATCAACAAGATGAAAAGCAATGCAGGCATTTAACATGAAAAGCTCAAAATATGTGAATCCAAAACAGGAAATAATTATTCAGATAGAGAAATGAGAGAAAAAGACATGAAGATATTGCAGATCTCAAGGTGAATTGCTGCTGAGAAAAAAGTAAACTAGTTGTTTTGTTGTGGATTTTACTTGGGTTTTTGGCTTGGATTGCTATTTCTAGAGGATCATACCAGGCATGTTGTAAGAAAGCACATTTTTCTGGTTTGGCAGATCTTCTGTGGGTAATTGGTCCTCTCACATGCCTTGCTGCCTTTTGCTCTTGAGAAGGTGCAGCAAAATGGAAGTTCTTTTTTGTTGTTCTTGATTTCTGCTATGGAGTGAAAACTGTCCTGGTTTTTACTAAACATGCTTTATACTAAATATGAGAAAAAGAGCCTTTGGGCCATAAAACACTGTAACAGACTACTTAGAAAAACTGTAGAATTAGCCTTCTTGGTAGACACATGTCAATATATTCTTGAACCCGTGTTCATGCTGTGTTAGGATTTGGTAGTCTCTTGTAGTCCATTCCATCTCTCTGTAAGTACAGTGTTAGACTACATGTTTTGTCTATACAGAAGAGATTGTGTAAAAGAATTAAATCATAAACTCAGTGAAGTAAGTGGATATGCTCCTTATGCATCATGAATGTAATTTTAAGTTCACAGAATGAACTAGGTTGGAAAAGATCTTTGAGCATCAAGTCCAACCTATGACCTAACACCACCTCATCAACTAAACCAGGGCACTGAGTACCTCGTCCAGTCTTTTTTTAAACACCTCTAGGGATGGTGACTCCATCTCCCTGGGCAGATGATGCCCAATCTCTCTTTCGGTGAAGAATTTTTTCCTGATGTCTAACCTAAACTTCCCCTGGCACAGCTTAAGACTGTCCTCTCATTCTGTCAGTGGTTGCCTGGGAGAGGAGACCGACCCCAGTCTGGCTATGGCCACCTTTCAGGGAGTTCTAGAGAGTGATAAGGTCACCTCTGAATCTCCTTTTCTCCAGGCTGAACACCCCCAGCTCCCTCAGTTGCTCCTCACAGGGTTTGTGTTCCAAGCCCCTCACCAGCCTCATTGCCTCCTCTGGACGCGCTCAAGCCTCTCAACGTCCTTCCCAAACTGAGGGGCCCAGAGCTGGACACAGCACTCAAGTTGTGGCCTCACCAGTGCTGAGTACAGCGGAGGGATGACCTCCCTGCTCCTGCTGGCCACGCTATAGGCTAGGATGCTCTTGGCCTTCTTGGCACCTGGGCACGCTGCTGGCTCATGTTCAGTTGACTCTCAGCCAGCGCCTCCAGCCTGGGCACTGTCCAGCTACTCTGTCCCCAGTCTGTAGCACTGCAGGGGATTGTTGTGGCCAAAGAGCAAGACTCGGCACTTGGACTTGTTAAACTTCATGTTGTCGGACTTGGCCCATCTATCCAGCCTGTCCAGGTCCCTTTGCAGAGCTCTCCTACCCTCCAGCACATCGACACATGGTCCCAGCTTGGTGTCATCTGCAAATTTACTGATGGTGGACTCAATCCCCTCATCCAGATCATCAGTGATGATATTAAACAGGACTGGCCCCAGCACCGGTCCCGGGGGGACACCACTAGTGACTGGCTGCCAACCATTAGGAACAAATTTTGGTTTTTAATTTAATAAATATGTTTTTATTTTGCTTCTCAAAAAGTGATTTGGCAGATCATACTTAAAATTATTTTAAGGTTTCTGCATATATGTCTATTTGTCACCTAATGATTATGCTAGAAAAGCGGGGAATGCAATTGCAGTAGCTCTGAGATAGAAACCCCTTGATTACTCATCCACAATAGAAAAGCCCTGTGGAAAAAATGGCACCCAAGAGATTACTTGGATTTGTATATTTCTTCAGGCAAAGTTTACAGACCTGTAAATATAAATGTAGAATTTTTGTGGGCAGAATGCATTGACAAATACGCCTGATGGTAATACATCTCCTACTGATAGTCCCAGAACAGGTCAATAATAATGCTTATATTGATAGCAGCAAAGCAAGAGATGTTACTTGGTATTATAGCTAAAATCCATGTTATCCCCTTAATTATAATTACATTAATATTGACAGGCTGTTGACAATACTCACATTACTATTGATAGATTTCTGTCAATAACATGTTTCCAAATAAAATATATTCATTCATAATTTCTACATTGCTCAATACCAGCACTAATATATACCAGAAGAAATTTCTTTTTTCCTAGTGATATACAGTAATTTTTTTTTGTACTGTACTAGTGGGGTTGTTGATTTGTTTGGTTAAAAAAGACAAAACAAAGTACAGGTTAGTTAAGAACGGAACATTTTAGGGTTTTTCAGTTGTTTGGGTTTTTTTTTCTGGCAGGCAATTTTTTTTTTTCTATGCAATATCTTTGACAGTATAAAGGGAGAACCTTACAGGTACCAGTCTTTGCTACTTAAAGAATATTTATGTAAAGGTTCATCAAACACTGAGTTTATTACATATCTGAATGTTGGTATGTGCCCCTTTCATTACTGGGTCTGTGATTTGGGGTTTTTCTGTTTTAAAAGTGACTTAAAACAAGAGTTAACATAGTAAGGATGACAAATAGAGTTTAATAAAAAAAACATGGAGGAAAACAAACATTCTCTGTATTCTTTGTAGCTCAGCAAAATATAGAATGCAAAAATAACATTAAAAAAAGTACAAGATAAATGTCTTAGCACTTATAGGGTGTGTTTTTATCTAGTTTTAAGCTGCTATAGTTCCCATTTATTTCTACTGTGATACTACTGTGTGCAAAACCAATATAAACTGAAAAAGAACAAATTTCTAGAAGGACTTTGTATCGAAGTAATTTTTAAAGGGAAATATCCTACCACAGCAAGATTGAGATTAAAATTTAGGGCTCTTCTCTCAAAAAAACAGTTGCTCTTATTCAGATCATTAGGACATTTGAAGACAATTTCATAGGACAATGCAGATTTCAAACTGTCCCCTTTAATATTTGCCTATGGGAAATAAATATCTTCCCTTTAAGTGCAATAAAACCTTAGATTGATTCAGAAGAGAGTGGATAGCGGAACACTAAGCACACGGAAATGTGCTTACATGTTAAAATCAGAACTATATGGATATAATCTTTAGGTAACTTTCAGGGTCCAGTTAACAGCCATGGCCTATGGCAAGCTTTAAATGTTCTTAGCAGGAAAGAACTTCAGAACAATGCTTGAATTGAGAACACTTAATTTTTCATCAAAAAGAAAGCTTTTTTTTTTTTTTTTTTTTTTTTTTTTTTTTACATAGCTATGTTACAAGCATAATTTAAAAGATAGCATCCTTATTGTTTTTTGGTATTCTTCCTTTTCCATATAGTGTGCCTGAACTTGACTAAAAGTTTAATCAATTTGATAGCTGGTAGTTCAGGAAGAGACATTAAACATGACACCATTAAACAGTATATATGGTGTTTATTCTGATTTTTTTAAAAAGAAGACTTGTTGGATTTGGCAAAATTTCAAAGGTTACCGAACAGTAGTTGTGCTGTTTTGTCACAAAAGTGGTTCTCATTTTCTGTATACAAAGTTCCAGTGCACTCTGACAGATTCATTGAAATTATTTCCTTCAAATACAGTTCTGTGTAGGATGATGGACATGAAAAAAAAATCAATTAGATTCTGTATTGAGGCAATGGGAAGGTCAAGCTTCAAATCCCAGAGAAGATTTTAGTCTGCTCTCCTGTGAAAATTGGGAATAAATTAATTGCTAAAACAAGTAGGTTCAGGCATCATTTGGCCAAGTTTCAAGAATTTCTGGGGAGAAATTTCTGGAGATTTCAGTCTTGGTAGACAAAATGTTCCAGCTTCCTCGTTTCCAATTGGAATTTCTTATGTAGTGACTTAACACAGAGTTGCCTCTCTTTATTTCATTGCATCTCACAGAAAACTTTGGCTTAATATTCTCTGCAACCCTTAGGAAGTAGAAGATTATTCATAGACCACTTCTTAGCTACCTTATCCTTCAAGTTGAACAATCTGAGTTCCTTCAGGCTCTTCTCATATATCAGGACATAGGGTCCCTAATGGTATTAGTTACAGGACTCTTCTCAGTTTGTTGTCATTTCTTTTGTACCATTCATAGAAAAGAAGCTAAACTGGACTTAGTATCCCAGGTGTAGACTCACCAATGCCAAGTGGAGGGTAATAAGCACATTTTTCATTCTGCTGGCTATACATATTCTAGTGTGCTCCAAGGATAAACTGGTGGCTTATGTTCAGCATGCTGCCTGTCCCCACATCCTCTTTTCCAAAGCAAGTGTGCAGTCATACAGGCTCCCAGCCTATGTGTATTTCATGATCCATCATAATCCTGTGGATTTGACACATTTTCCTTTGTCTTCAGAAAATTCTCATGACCCATTCTTCACTTGCTCAGGTTTCTTTAGATAATATAGCTATAATGAGAGAAAAAAATCTGTAAATATTTAGTCTACCTTATTTATGAGAAACCTACAATAGAAATTGCTCATAGCATCTGCAGTAATGAAAAACAGTTGGAAAGGATGGTTGAAATGATGTTGGAAAATAGTCTTAGTAGGTGGATCAAGGAAGTTTTTTGATAAGATGTCCCTTTTGAGTAATTAGCATTTTTGAAGGAGGTTTTGAGTGTTGGGAGTTATATAGAACATTGAAACAAGTAGAACAAAGTGAAATGAGTAGAAGAGAAAGTGAAGAAGACATTAGACTTTCAGGGTTTATGAGTGAATAACCATTGGCAGGTTCCAGAGCAGGTGGTTGTCAAAGGCTCCGGTTCCTAAAATGACAGTGGAATGAAAAGATGAGGGATAGGAGGGTGGATGGTCATTGGTGCCTGAGTTCTTGAAGTGATGCAGTAAAATCCAGTAGGGGTTGAATTGACCCTTTGATCATAAATTAGAGGAGGGAAGTTATTTGAATCATACTGGAAAATGTTTCCTGTGCTTTGGTTTCTGCTACAGAAAGGACTAAGTGTGAGGGAGACAGGCTTGGTTATATAGGCTTTTTATCCTGGTTTTTCCAGCTGGTATGGGTTCATGCAATGAACCCTATGGCTGTTGGCTCAGATGAGGTGGCCTTATCCCACCTTGTCATGTTTTGCCTGCTAATAAGGAAGGAGGAGTTTGAAAAAGCTAAGTGGAGCTATTGTGTATGCTCTACCCATGTAGCAGTCTTAGTTAATTGGAAACTACTGTTATACACCCTACACTAAGGACAAAGTCACATTTCCTTGCAGTGATAACTAATTATGAATATGGAAAACAGTAGGAAAGCTACAGATGATGTTTTATATTGTGTTTTAAAACTTCTAGGGTGTTCTTTTTCAGTAAACATGGTTGTCTGTTAGAAGGATTTTTTTTCTTTAGTATTCTTGGCATCAGTAGCAACCATTGCTACCAAGAACCTCTACAGCATCTTTTACTCACAGTAATCTTTTATGGTTATTTTTCTCTTATAAATAAGAATTTGAGGCACTACCTCCTATACTTTCTCTAGAAGGCTGTGGATTCCTTGCAGGTCTGTTATGCAAAGAATCTGGTTTCGAAAGTGAAATATGTTGCATACTCTCTGAAAATACTTCTGAATCACTTTGGGGTTTAATCTGTTGACAAACAGAAACAAAAATTGACTACCCCACAATTTTACATTGAGGTGTTGCCTCTATTTTGCTTTGGCAATTTGCTGCATTTATTTCTCAGCCAGGCTTTCAGATGCAACAACATTTAAAAGAAGCCATTTTAATTTTTTTTTTCTATGATGCTTGAGCAAGAGGAGTATCCATTTGTTGACGTTGCTATTATACATTAATCATCTTGCCTGGAAATGTTATACGACAAGTAGCACAATCCCACACCTGTCAAAAACACTCTAGAAAATATATGCAGACTTCAGTGAAGTACTGTATAATAATTTATGTCTGAATGCTGAATATTTCTTAGATCTCATATGATTTTTCTCTAAACAACTCACTGCCTTTATTGAGAAAATTTTATTCATTCCCACCTTAATTTCATCCATATCTTTATGTAATTCCTAAATTTGTCTGTATTTCTATCATTTTGCTTTCAGCTGTAGCAATTGAAGTGTTCATATGGCAACACTTGGTCTGCCTCACTGTTCTTTTCCAGATTTTTTGGTTAGTATTTCATTTTCCCTATTTCTCCATAAAACACCATACAGTTCTTCTTTCTGATCTGTTTTAAGATTCAATTAAATATTACAGTTATGCCCTGCAATATTTTAATGTATATATAAATGTATTAATATGTATGTATGTGTATATAAATCTGTGGATTTTTCTGAATATCTAGATGATGTTGAACACTTGTTTATAACCAAATGTTAACATTTTGTGAGAAATGGTCAAGCATAATTTCTTCTAAAAATAAGATTTTAAACTAATTTAAATGTGTACTAATATTATATTAATGTAAAGCTTCCTGAAACGAATTGTGGCATATTAATAACATATTTATGGAGCATTCTGAGAACTTTGTTGTTTCTTATCTACTGCTGGTATATTAAAAATTTGTTATTTTTAATAAAAATAGAAATAGGAAATACTCTGCTATACTAAAATCTATTTGTGTTTTATTTCTAGAAAGTTTATTTGTGAAGAAATGGCCTCCAGCCTTGGAAATGAAAAGAGTGTGAATCCTGTGCTCAGAATAAGTCAGCTTGATGCTCTTGAACTAAACAAAGCCCTGGAACAACTAGTGTGGTCCCAGTTTACCAGCTGTTTTCATGGATTTAAACCAGGGGTGTTGGCTCATTTTGAACCAGAAGTAAAAGCATTTTTATGTCTTATATTATGGAAATTCACTGTCTGTTCCAAGAATGCAACTGTGGGACAGGCTATTCTCAATATTCAATACAAGAATAACTTATCTCAGTCAGAGAAATACCAACCTCTGAGCAAACATCAGAAGTTATGGTATCTTATTTTCACTGTTGGTGGAAGATGGTTGGAAGAAAGATGTTATGATTTATTTAGCAATCGTCAACAGCAATCCTTCTGCAAAATTAAGAGCTATATAGGTTTTGGATCTGGACTTCTTAAGCTTTGTGGACTTGTAAATTTTCTGATTTTTCTTCGGAAAGGAACATTCGCAACACTTACAGAACGCATTCTAGGAATTAGGTCAGTTTTTTGCAAGCCGCAAAATGTTCGTCAGATAGGATTTGAATACATGAACAGGGAACTCTTATGGCATGGCTTTGCTGAGTTTTTGATATATCTGCTACCACTCATTAATGTACAGAAACTGAAACTTAAAATTTCCTCTTGGTGCTTGCCTATCACAGGTCTTACCAATAGTGAAAACACATTAGCGGCTCACTGCAGGGAATGTTCACTATGTGGGGAATGGCCTACCATGCCGCATACCATAGGCTGTCCACATGTTTTTTGTTACTACTGTATTAAAAGTAACTTTTTATTTGATATGTATTTTACATGTCCTAAATGTGGCTCAGAGGTACACAGTCTTCAGCCATTGGAGTATAAAATTGAAATGACAGAATTGCATGGCTGATATGAGGTTGATTTAGTTTTCATGATATATGTTGAAGAGATTAGTGGAAGAATTCAGAAATTATTGAAGGCAGACTGCTGAAAGAGGCTTTTGGGGACTCTGTAATTTATGTAACATGTGTTTTTACTGGTCTTAGGTTTTTATTGAGTAACAGTGCCATAATGCCCTACCCCACTTTGCAGGTGAGGGGAAGGTGGTTGGATTTACTCTGGATGGTGTGTGGGAGAAACAACAACAACATTCTCAGGAGGTTCAAGAAGACCTTTTACTTGCAAACTTTAGACCATTCCAATTGAATAAGGCACTTGGCAAACTTTGACTTGGCAATCTTTAACTTACCCAGACACAGTGCCATTACCAACTTACCTAGTAGATGGATTAAGTGGGAAGGTTATTCTTTTCATGCCTGAAGAATAATTTTAAATTTGAATTCCCAATATGATGTTACACTAAAAAAATACAAAGGTATAAAGAATGTTTAAGGAAAACAGTGCACCTTCTAGACCTTTGTGAGATGACCACTAATTTTCTCAGGCAGACGTGTCTCTGAGCTTCAATTACATATATATGTCTTCCCTCAGAACCTGAGGGGTGAAACCCATCATCCATTGGAATGTGGCAGAATGTTCAGGGTAACCCACATTCTTTTGAGTTAGAAACATGGTAGAGAACTGTTCACTCACAAGATGCTGTCTGTAGGAATTGCCGCTCACGGTTTTTTTGGTGTGGTCTAGATGGGTGCCAAATCTCAGAGTTCATTTCCACACAGAAAAAGATCGAACACAATTATGTGCATGTTAACATATTCAAATAGGTAATTTGCATGCTTTTTGCTTTCGCTATTTGCTTTCTTAGTTGCCTTTGTAATGTTTTAATTGTTCTAACATTTCATCCATTTACACTTCCACCTGGTATTATAGGATTATTTTCTTTTTAATTGCAATCCTTTTTTAACAGGAAGAGTTATTCAGAAGAGTCTCATTAACACAAAAATACATTATGTCTGCTTTTGAATCTTAATTTGTCAAAAACATATACAGTTAAATTAAATAAATAGCTTTATGGTGGCTCTGTTCTTGATTGGCAATCATCAATAGTCAGTCCCAAAAATAGCAGCGTAACAGCTGATTTGAGTAACCTTGATCTACTTTTATGAAATGGTTTATTACATTCTTCATTGTACATTCTGATTAGAACAACCCACTAGTCTATTTGTTTGAAGATCTTAAATTCTAGGTTTTGATCTTTAGAGTGACACACAGTGCTTTCATCTGATGTAATTAGATATAGTTAGCGGGTGGGCAGCCAAAAACTTCATTAATTCTGCTACTGTTCTGTGAGTCAACAGAAACTTCAGAGCAAGTGCTTCCAGATCCTGTGCTGCAATATTATTTGTTGTCAAATGTGTCTATTAGTAGCCTGCCATATTTCTGTTATTTGCTGTTGCAATTAGAACCAGCAGGTACAAACCTGTTTTTATTAGAGTATGAAAACTGGCAAGTAGTTTGAAGAGCATCCTGAAGTTACTTCTTGATCCTAAAGGAATTTTGTATGAATTGTCCTTCCACATCAGTTAATAGCTTTTCCCAAAGAAATGTTTTAGCAGCACTGACTTCAAGGTGATCTAATGTCTCCAGAAACATCATCAGCATTTTTGATATTTCAGTCTTTATCTGTGTTTATTAATAAATACTTGTATGCATCCAAAATCCAGTGTTCATAGCTTACAATTGTAGCAGACCTTTGTTTGCTGTGGACTCTTCATTTATTCTGAAGTTTCAGAGCAATATTTTATCAAAAGAATATGGATTCTCTGTTTTGGCCTCTGCTAGGTGTCATGCCCTTCTTATGTTGGAGTTCGCTTCTTTCCTACATAGAAATGTTTCATTTTCCTGAATATTAAAGAATGTTATCTTCCTTTTTCATTCCACCTCCCTCTGGCCTGCTGTTTGATGTGCATAAGCTGTATGAATTTCCTAGGGTTTGTTTTGTCTCTTGCAGCTTCATGCAGGTTAAGTTTGTGCTCCGTTTTTCATCCCGGTTACACTATCAATAAAAAAGCAGTATAGTACCTCTATTGTACAGCTGGTTTCTGCTGGCTCTGCTATATCATACTCTACTGTAGTTTTGGGTTTTTTTTCTGGAATTAAACTTCTAATGCTTAACTTATGCTGCCTTATTATAGCAAAGCATTGGCCTACTTCTGTAGCACCTCCTCATCACTGTGTTGGGTTTGTAGCCCATAGTATTTACAAAGTTTGTGAAGTCTGTGTCTTGTGGCACAAACAGTTTTTGTTACCCTAAGAACCTAGATCTTTAAGTGGGGGTTTAGTTCTTTTATTTTCCATGCAAGTAAGCAGGTACCAAGCAACTCACAGAAGTAGGTGGTTTGGGAAAAGAATGGTTGTTTGTGTCAGATACAGATTTTTTTTTTAATCTCCTATATGGTAAAACCTTTGCTCAGTTGTAGTCACTAATGGGACCAGAGTTCCAACTTGAATAGAGAAAAAGTTGCTACCAGCTTACCTTTTTAGTACTTCAATATTCAGCACTTTAAAATTAAAAATACACTTCTAAAAAGATTTTAATTCTGTTTTGTTGTGTCTTGTGATCTATAAGTTGCAGAAGAGACTTAGTTAAAGATATTACAGGACAAAATATCAGATTCTTTGTAGAGTAATCAAAGAATAATTAGTTTTACATATTAATTACCTTGATAATTTGTCCTCATAAACATTATATTTTTCAGGTTGAAACTCTACTTTAACAAAGGACTGCTACATCTGGTCCGACTTCCTGCAGTGGAGGGAATAAATTTTGTTTTGGAATGTTAATCTTTAAACAAAAGGGGATTAGTATTCAGCTACCATTAGAATGTACTTGTGAGTAATCATATGTGCATCAGTGAAAAGGGTAAATGCTTAGAATTTAAGGAACCTAAAGGACCAGATCTTCTGTTCAGTCTTGGATAGGAGTTACAGCTTTGTATTACCAGTTTTCTTTGTGCTCTGTTGACTTTGTGTGCTACATGAACATTTTCATTATCAAAAATCAAAATATGAAGGCATAAATGAAACAGACTAATTACATTAATAAACATACTAGGAAACTTTTCATTTCTTCATTTGAATGAGAATTACCAGTTGCCACAAGGTGTGATGGGGAGGCCTTCTGATGAAAGGAGTCAGAGGATGCTGTTTTTTACTTCCACACACCACCATTCTATCTACTCTATGTTTTAAGGGAGGTTTTAATATAAGTAATTTTAAAGAAGACTTGAAAGTGGGAGTTTCTGTGAAAAAAATGAGAGGGATCGTATTTGATTCCTGCCTTACCTGGAAATATTTTTTTTTTTTTGTAAGTATATGATGATGGACAAGGATGATCTCAGCATTAGTAAAGAGACAATGTGAAGAAAGATGAAAGATACGTATTTACTAAATAAAATCTATTATAATGTCCTTATTTGAGAATACTAATGGAATTGTTATCTGGGATGTGTCATTCTTATGAAAACCAAGTTGACAAATAAATGATATTTTTTAACAGGAGGTTCTGAGGTTTGCCTTTTTCTTAAGAGTTTTTCTGGAAGGGTGGTTATTTCTTACTCAGTGGGTGACTTCATACTTTGTCATTTATGAGACTAAAATGGAAAATGAGTAACTAGACTTCTTTAAAAATTTCTTCAGTTTTAGGTTTAAGCAAATTATCTTTTCACAGTTCTTCTTTTGAGCAGATTACTCATAGCTGTTACACTTTGCTGTGTGTTTGCTGGGAAGCTGTGTTGGCTTGTACTGAGAAGAGAATATTGTGGCATGACTGGGCTCAGGATAGGGTCGTGCTTATTGCCAGGACAGATAATAAACTGATGGTCATTTCTTTTAATACAGTATGGTAGCCTGAGCTGCTGCAAGTCACAGTGTATAAAACCAAAACAGCAGAAGCAGTTTCAGAGTGGTGCTTCAACCTCTTACCTATTCCCTGGAGGAACTCTTACTAGAATTGGTTGAATAGATTACAGCTGCCTGCCTTCAACCTCCCAAGAGCATTTTACATGCTGACAACATTAAAACATGCACCTAAATTGTTACCACAGTCAGTCTTAAGTTTCTGCCATTCCAGGGGAGTCTGCTTCCAAAGTGAGGAGCTGTCAAAGTGGCCAAATATCATTCAAGGAAAAGACATTTGTGGGCAGAACCCCTCTCAGGCTGGCACCAGATGAATCACAAACATGCACAGGCATGTTTGCACAGCATCTGCTAACGCCAGCCAGTCATCTTTCCTTTCTCTAGAGCATACCTGGGGTTTAGAATTCTCAAACTGTTGATCTGCTTACAAAAATGCAGATCTATTTCAGATAAGAGGTGTTGGCAGACTTGTACAGCAGCAGGTGCAGGTAGTTCTATATCTTGCAGGCAATTTTTAATAAGAACAAAATCCTCAGCTGCATACCTCTGATCTTGGATCTCCTAAGAGAACAAACTGGTGCAAAGTATGATAAAGTTGGCCAGTGTGCTACTATTGATCTCATATCTGTCTACTTTGAGGGACATATTTCAAGGACATTTCAGGGGGGAAAAAGGTTATCAGTCTTGTAAATGCTCTGCATTAGGCTATTTTGGAAGGGCTGTGGTGGAAAACTAAGCACGTTGGAGTAGCTCAGGAGAGGGCGAAAAGCTGACTCTTCTCTCTTCTGCCATTTTCTGTATTCATTGCAAACTTCTTGACTGCAGAACTGGCAACTTTCATTAATGTGACCAGAGCATCCCATCATGTTCCCTAGCTTTTGGTCACTTACCAATAGCTGGTGTGCCATCTTGTTTAAAGCCCTTACCTAAATTGTCCTTCAGGACACACTGTGCCAAGGAAATAACCCTAGATAGCATCTCCAGATTGTGCCATTGGCAGGGATACCTCTGATGCAATAACTGTGTCAAGGATAATCCTTGGAGATAAATTGCCTTAATGAAAAACGTCGCATCTTAAGGTTCAGTAGAAGTCTTCAGGTACCCAATTCTCTAACAAGATTACTCGCTTACTCTCTGTAGTTAGTTCTCCTTTGTGGCCTGAAGACAGGGCGCAGAAAGGATCAGGGCTTTTTGCCTAGTACCAGGGTACTGCCTGGGGATAGGCCCCTAGCAGAGTGCCTGTTGCAGCAGGCAGAGATAGTAAATTGCATCTGTGGCAGTACTGACTCTTACATGGGAATATGTATTACCTCTGAAGACTTGCAAAGAGTTTGAAACTTGTCCTGTTTTATTCAGGTCTACTGCCTGTTACATGGTTACTCTGAATGAATTCTCTCCCATTGTACCCAGTTTTGATAGAAAGTCTTTTAGTCATGGTTGTGCATGGTGCAGTAAGGGACAACACGTTTGGTATTCTGGTTATTGATAGCCAGTTTGTCTCTGGTGATCTTCATCTTAATTTCAGATACATTAAACCACAACAGAAACTACGAACATACTATGTGAGAGCCAATTATCTGGGTAGAGATGCATGACTTATGACAAGGCATAAGAAGCAGTGTGCATAATGCAGACCCAGGGCTAATTAAGCTTTTCTTAAAATGCTTTTGTGTCTGTTTGCACTGAAATAGGTAAGTTTCTCATGACTGGCTACCATAGCCACCAAACAGTCTCTGTAATTAATAAAAGCTTCTATGATGTATGTGCGGTATTTATTGATAACTTCTAACTCCAGCCTCTTGATGCATGCTGCTACCAAAGATTGTGGATCCCATGGATTGTTCCACCTAATAGTCACATAGTTCAAAATAGTGGCCATTGCTTCAGGATACTTTTCATAAAGACTCTAACATCTCCATGACTGCTACACTGCCAATATTGACAGCCTATCCCTGATTTCTCTGTATTAAAAAGGATAAGAATAGGACAAAACTGGAGGCAGGTGCTGGACACAAGAATAAGAGCTCTAGAGGAATGTGGCTGCAAGGTAGACAACATGAGGATTTCAGAGGGCCTGTTATATGCAAAAACTGTGCACTCACTGCTGTTCATTCCATATACTGAGGACAAAATGGTCCTATGTGGTGTGTGGTATTTCTTCTCCAAAAGCAATGCTTGAATGGCCAGAGGATGCTGCAGATGCAAGCATGAGATGGGCAATTAGCCAAGTGGCACAGCTTCTATTACATATGTTGTGGAAAACAGAGTAACAGTTCAGTTGTGTTTGGCTGGTTGTCTCCAGGTTTAAGCAAACTTTGGCCATTGCAGAAGATATAGATGGACCTGCAGCATCCTTTCACAATCCCCCTGACTGATAGCAGCAACAGCAGTCACCCTGCAACAATTTCAAAGGTGGTAGAGTGGCAAGGCACAAAAAAGTGCAGGTTGCTCATTGCATCATTGCTTAGTGCCACAAAAACCAACTTCATAAAAATACAAACTGATCCAAGAAAAACTGGTGCATTATCCATACTTGCAGAACCAGTATAGATATCAGGGCACAGAGACTAGAAGTATGAAGAAAATGGCACTTGAAAGTTTTTCACATGCACAGTAAAACAGCTTTTGCTGCAGAAATGGAAAATGCATTAGTCATTAAGAATAGATACTGCACATTTCCAGTCACCTAGAGCTATTCCTGGAAATACACAACAGGATCACAAAAGAAATAACATTCAAGCTGTGAAATGCTTCACTGAAATATCTCAATATTCTAAAGGAAATTTAAAGATTGTAACAATCAAACTCAACTCTTGCTGAATGTAAGAATAAAACAGTTTGGTAATTCTTAAAATTTACTCCATTAATTAATGTGCAGGCATAAAACTCTCTTAAGATACCTACGATTGTGAGAAGTTGCTTTTCACAGTGAAATGGTTAGTTTTTACACCTAAGCTATTACTTTAACTCATTCTTTGAAAAGGTTGTTAGGGAACATTCAAGGAAAAGCATGTAACTGATTTTCCATTATTACTTGCTTTCTTCCTGCTTGCTTTCTCAGGAACTACTCATGAGCATGATGTTTTAGATCTTCTTTTTGAAGTAGAACATGTATTTTTTGGTAAAAGCATTCATTTTCTTTTAAAATATATTAACAATATGTTATTATTGTCCTTGCTTTTTTTTGTTCTCTTGTAAGACCTTATGGAATGGATGGAAATTTTAATTCTATTACAGAAGTAAAAGCCCCTTTTTGGCATTTTGTAAGTGGATTATGATATTCTGTTAGTGACTGCCTTTTCAGTAATGTGGTGGTCTAAATTCTGAATTCTATTATTTTACATCAGCAGCAACTGAAAGTATATTTTTTATAAACAGCAAACTTCACCTCATAAAAATTCATTACATAAGGGCATAAACAAGTACTTTTCCTTGCAGTCATTGGCAGTAAGTGATTCATCAGTTTTCCACAGAAAACCAATTTCATTGCAGATGTTCTGCAGACTCCCTGAATTGTAGAATCATATCATCCAATCCCAGCACAAGGAATGTAGGAATTTTTTTAAAGGGTGGAAAAAAGGCTGTGCTTAGTCTTTTTAATAGGATTGAATATCATTTGCTGTCTCATCAGTTTTGTGAAATAACCATAAGGTAATCAGCTTGCCATTCTTTCCTTCCCTGTACAGGCTATCAACTTACTCACAATGCTGATTTCATAGCAAGTGCATAAGTGAATAACTTGCAGGAGAGAAAAATCTTCCTTTGAGGTTAAACAAAATTTAACTGGGTTACATAGTTGTCTCTCTTTCTTTTCTTCATCGTTTCTCTTCTCCTTCATTTCTTCTTGCTTGCTTTTTTCATTCCTTTCTTCCATTCTTTCATTCTTGTTTAATACTTCAAAGTATAGAAATTTCCCATAGTAATCAGCCACTAATTTTCACTGTCCAACAAACCTGCCTTTTTTCTTCCTTTTAAAAAAAAATTAGTTTATTTTTCTAAGAACCAGTAATTAACTGGTTAATTCAATTCTGTTTTTTCACAATGAGCCAGAAATAAAGGATAGACCTAAAAACTGCTTCTTGCTAGTGTGTGCAATTTTGTTTAATTCTATTCTGTATAACATATATAATCCAGCCTACTATATTTCCACTGCATTAACTTATGTAGATACAAAATTCAATTCTGATAGCTGAAGGAGGGAAAGGAGACAAAGGAATATATTAAGATGAAAGTGAAAATGTATGGAGAAAGTTTGAAGCAGAGAAACCAGAAAAGTAACTGGCAAGCAGCAAGAACCAGAAAGAGATTTTTTTCCAGGAGGAGGAATTAATTTTATTGATATCTCCAAGATGGAGTTGAATTTAGCTCATAGAGGAGAAGCTGATAGTAGCAAAATGCACATTTTGGTAAGTGTTCTATACAGCTTTAGGTCTTTCTGTAAGTCTTCTATTTCTTATTTTGTTTTCTCCGTTGCTACTATTCTTAACATAGTATAGAGAGAACATTCCTCCAAACCTGTGAATCAGTGAACTAAAACCAACAAGATCCAGTATAGAATCAAAGAATTGTTTAATTTGTAAAAGACCTAAGATCATCAAATCCAACCATTGCCCTGCCACTGTCAAGTCCACCACCAAACCATGTCCCCAAGTACCAATATACAGGTATTTTATATACCTCCAGGATGATGACTCTACCACTTCCATGGCTAGCCTGTTCCAATGCTTGACAACATTTTCCATAAAGAAATATGCAATCTAAGCCTCTCCTGGTGCAATGTGAGTCTGGTTCTTCATATCCTGTCACTGGTTGTTCAGGCAAGGAAAAAACCCCCCCCCCCCCCATCCCACCGTGCCACGCTTCCTTTCAGGGAGTTGTAGAGATCAAAAAGGTCCCCCCTGAGTTTCCTATCCCTCAGGCTATACAACCCCAGCTTCCTTGGCTGCTCCTCATAAGACTTGGGCTCCAGACCCCTCACCAGCCCTGCTGCCTTTCTCTGGACGCACTCCAGCGCCTCAGTGTCTTTTCTTGTAGTGAAGGGCCCAAAACTGATCACAGGACTTGAGGTGTGGCCTCACCAGTTCCAAAAACAGGGGAATGATCACTGCCTTTGTCCTCCTGGCCACGCTCTTGCTGCTATAAGCCAGGATGGCATTGGCCTTCTTGGTCAGCGAGGCACACTGCTGGCTCATGTTCAGCCAGCTGTCACTGTCCCTTTACTCTCCCTTCAGTGTCATCTTCTCCAGGCTGAACAGACCAAGTCACCTCAGCTGCTCCTCAAGGCCCTTCAGCATCTTTTTTGCCCTCCTTTGGACACTCTCTAACAGCTTAATGTCTTTCTCATATTGCAGCACCCAAAACTACACACAGAGCTCAAGATGAGGCTGCCTCAGCAGGTGGGACAAGGTCAAACAGGACCTGCCTTTTAAAAACTCAGGCTGGCTCAGCCTGATGCCCTGACTGTCCTACACAGGCCATGTGATGGCACTCAAGATGATCAGCTCCGTGATCTTCCCTGGCACTGAGGTCGAGCTGACAGACCTGTAGTTCCCCAGGTCCTTTTTCAGTCCCTTCTTGGAGATGTGTCAAATTTGCCAACCTCCACTGAACAGGGACCTCCCTGGTTATCCAGAGCTGCTGGTAAATGATTGAAGGTGTTTCAATGTGCACTTCCTCAGTGCCTTATCTTGTATCTGTATCCAAAAAATAGTGTGAAATTTGATCTTGAAAATGAATGGTAAAAGTCCTAAAGAAGCAACCTTCATTCAAAGTTTGAGAAAACAGAAAAACACAGATCCCATTGTCTTCAGTTGACCAGATCAGATACAGGAGTTCAACATTTAACATCTACACTATACCTACACCAGAAAAACAAACCTGTCTGGGTTTTTTGGTACTCTGGCCAGTATACATGGTACGGTTCCCATCTATGTTAGTAAATTCACTACTCATCATAAGAAGATGGTTTTGAATGCTTGAGCCCAACCAAGTGCATTTATAAACAACCACAGAGTGTATGAACAGCCACAGAGAGTTAATTTCTAAATCATTTCAAATGCATTTCACATGGTAAGTATTCTCCATGTATTGCAAGTAATCTCAGATTGTTCAGTGTCACTGAGCTCAATAGTAGATAAGACAGGATGCATGCTGCCTTCTTCCACTAACCCACTTTAAAAAAAGACGTCATAGAATTAGGGAGTCATAAAAGCAGCATCAGTTTCAACTTTGACATCACTGGTGCTGCAGAAGGATCTGTGGGTGCCCCAGCATGCTCTCTACTTCCTTATTGCTTCTCCAGTTCATTTCTTTCCCAGGCAGAATCCAGGCATGGTTTCCTTCCTGTGACTGTTAGAATAAGCAAAGGAGCTCAAACTCCTGGGTGCTCATGTTTTCAGGCTAGAATCCATGATTTCTTAAAAGCAGTGCCACAGAAATAGTCTCTTCATTCCCATTCAAGTTCTTTCTCTGCAAAGACAATGGGGCAAAGGCTAGACTGGGTTTAAGCATGACTTTAGAGCCTGTCTCCTAGGCTCTTTCTTTCTAAACTTATATCATCTGGCTCCAAACCACACAGGACCAGGATGTTGACTGTCACAACAAAGAAAAAAATTAATTTGTCATACCTCCAAGAGGATAGTGCACTCAGGCTATCTGTATTTGCCCTATACATATTATAGAAACAAAAGCTTGAGCCCATACTAAAGCCCTGAGCATATGCAGGCTCTCACTCCTTCAAAAATCTCCAGAATTCTTCCTGCATGTCTGTATTAAATAATGTTGTAAAGAATATGGATGACTAGCAAATTTAAATTCAAGAACAGGATCAGATACTTAATTTCACAGCTTTGGTTTACATAGAAAGGATGAACACTGATGTTGTCATTAGTCATGCTTTCTCCTTGTGTATCCATAAAGATGGAGCTATGGAGTAAGTGCAAACAGTACAAACAGATCTGTTCAGCACTAAATTCAAGCGTGGTAAAAAATGAGAAATTGCACCCTGATAGCAAGGAAGAATGGGTTTCTTCATATGTAAGTTTATACATATATAAAGATATATGGTGGTTTATGAACTATTATTTTTAAGATCTACTCTTGTAGAATTACAGACTTCCCTCTTCTGAAAGCAGTGCAGCTGTCCCAGGGTGGGAGAGATTGTAAGATCAGGCACCTAAGGAGAAGAGTTTACACAATTTTGTAAGAATGAGCTGTGACAGAACACGAAAATATGTTCCAGGAGAAAAAAATTCTTTAGATATAGGGACATAAATAAAAAGAAGAGGAAGTAATTTCAGAGAAAAGCTTAAGGAGGACTTGAAAAAGGACAAGGCACTTGGCAACTGGGGACAAGAAAATTTACCTCATGCAGCCACTTGGATTGAGGACAGCAGCATGCAAAATGAAGAAAAGTTGATTCTTACTGAGGTATTGAAAAAACCTTTTGAATTAAGTTTTTCCTTTAAGATACCTTGCTGGAGTTTTCCGTGTGAGAAACAATCAGCCTGCTAACTGCAGGCTCCAAGGGAATATGAGGGAAAAGATTTTTATTTCTATGATATAGGTTACACTGACATGTAGAATAGAAGTTTAATATTGCACTTCATCATTAGTCCAATGAAATTACAGATATCAGCTCCTTTAACAAATTTAAGTTATACCACGTGGAGAAAAGGATTAAACCACATGCAGAATTAGGGTTATCTTCACTCCTCTCTGGCCTTAGACCATAGAAATGAAAAGGACAGGTTGGAGAAAGTTGCTAGGAGACTGTAATCACAAGTGTCAGAATAATACATTTTTATTTAAAATAGGAAATGTTGATTAATGAACATACTTAACAGATAATGAGTAAAGGTATTGAAAGCATCTATGTTCAAACAAATTTCAGATGAAACATTTAATTTATATGTTGAAAAGCCATTGAGAATTGAAAGTCTTCAAGGTAAAGCTAACCAAGTCAAGCAGTTAAAACTGAAGGACACAACAGTTTCAGGAGTACTTGATTAGAAGCCTCTAGATACTAAGAAAGAAGAGAAAATGTTTCCAATGTGTAAACCCAGTAAGTGTAAAACCAAAGAAGAAAAGAGAAAATTATTTAGCTTTTAGAGTCTCATGTAGACATGCTGTAGAAACTAAGGTAAGATAAGACAATTGCTTTGGAAGCAATGAGTTAATTAAAGGTAAGATACTGGAGAAGATGTTGAATATGTAGCACATTAAAATGAGAGAAAACTAAACAATAAATTAAATTAACAGTAAAGAAACTTCAGCCTAAATGAAAAGGTAACTTATTAAAACATGAACAAAAGGGTCCTAGGATTTATTATACCAAAACCTCCAACAGTGCCCACATGTTGATTTCATATGTGTCAATTTAAACAGGCATTACACCCTGAAAACACTAGTATGATATTTTACATGCAAGATTTATGAGCTTTAGGTTCTTGGAACCAGGATTCCAAGATTGTTACATAGCTTGGAATCTGAAGCTACACGACATTGGCTCTCCTCTCTCACATTTAGGTGTAAGTGGTAATGCATAATAAGCAGTTTACTGTGATGACCATCCCAGCTTCAGGAACATAGAATGGATTGTGTCCTTATTAATTCATGTCAGTGTCAAGGAAACCAGTCAACAAGATTGTCCATCCAAACCAAGTAAAATAATTTGACTGCCAGGAAGAAATTGCTTCCTATATGTCAATAGACACCTGCAGGAGACAGGAAATGAGATGCTGGTCCAATGTCTGGCTGCTGATCACTCAGCCTACTAGTAACAGCAAAATCTTATGCTAGATACAAATCTTGCTAACTCTTCTAGGGAAAAAAATCTGTAGCAACAGAACAGGAATCATGAAATGCTCTTGAAATAATGATAGTTTGAAATAAACTAATAATTCCATCTTAAATGAGGAATAATCATAATAGCATAAAATATTTCTATGGTGGTTTTATTTGATAAATAATAAATCCAGACATTCTTTTTACCAAGCCATCATTTAGCTAATTCTAAACTAAATATTTCTAATGAAGTATTATATGAATATCTAAATACTTATTATTTCTAATAAGCAAGAGTAGCTGCAAGCAATGAGAAAATAGTCATGCCTAAAACAGTTAAAGTGCAGGAAAAATACATTGTTGGTGATGTTAGCTGAAATGACAGCTTATACAGAGACAGTGCAATCTGAAATAGTGTTTCACTTCTTAAAAATTTTAAAAAACTATTTTAATAATCAGCTCAAATTTGAGAAAGAATATAAGAAACACAGTGTACAACTGATAGTTTGTCCACTATCCAGTAAAATAATACAGTTAGGAAAAAAATGTTTTGTTAATTTGTAATGGAGAGCAGCAAATGTACCTTGTGTGTACAAAAAAAAAAAGACTGAGCTAGCACTAACGTAGCAATAGTTTGTACATCCAAAGTTTATGGTTGCTTCCATTAACAGTTCCAAGCCTTGTTGCTTTTTACCCAACCATTTTATTTCTGATCTGAATAAGGGCTCCTGGCCAAATGGGAAAGGGCTGACGCTACAGATTCCTCTCTTGAACAGTGCTTTTATCACCTACCAGAAAGAAAAGTGAATAAGAAAAAAATTACTGTTTATTATTTTGTGAGAGAAATTAAAAACAATAACAAGATATATTTGTTTGAACTCTGATAGTATCACTATTTAGTCATCTTTATATGGTATGATAGTATTCTGAATTGCTTATTTTGTTTCTATTCCAACTTAATTTAACCCAGGTCTTGAATCTGTATATTAGTTAATGAATCCAAACTCACCAGAAATACAACATCAATAATTGCCAACAGCTAGCAAAAAGAATTAATTTCTATTGTGTAAAGGAAAAAATAAAGTAAAAGTCTGTATAAATTATTGCACTCTCTTTCCTCCTTCACCTTTGATGACTTATTTGCTGAAATACTGAGTTTCTGCTGAAATGCAGAGTTTCCTCTGCTCAGGAACCTTGGGGCAACAGTTACTGGATAAATTTGTAGTTTGGGTCATAGTTATCATATGGAGTCGGAAAGCAGATATTAGAAATTAGTAGTTTCCTACGAACATGTAAGGGAGACCTTTTGTAAACTTTATATTCACAAAAAAAGACTAAATAATAAATAAATGTGTTTAGTTCTCAAACAGAAACAATTGGGCTCTATGGATATGTTCAAAAAAGTATTTCAGCACCTAAATCCAAGAGAACAATCTGGAATTACGATGGAATATGCCAGCATCCTGCTTTCTACCAATAATGTTATTACTACTGCAAATTTCTTAGATATGTCTTAGTCTGGTACTATGCATATCCCAAAGTACAGCTGCTTGGGGAGAGCAGAGCATGACAATGTCCAGCTTGTGTCTAAGAGAAAGATGTCAAGGATAACTGAGTCAACCATAAGAGATGATAGCATTTGTTGCATTGTTAAATGTAGTAGTTTCTGCATTTGTCTCATTTCTTCTTCATCCTTATCTACTGGACCTAAATTATATTCAATTGCATCATTTCCAAATGATTTTAAAGTTCACCACAAATGGTAAGATTTTATTTTACTGTGTGCTAATAAAAATTAGACTTTTCTTGTGCCTTTATTTTCAAATCTGAGAAATGACACAAGACAAAATACTTCATTTCGTTATTTTTTAGTAACGGCAAAAATTTAGCTTACAATACACCACTTTACTTGCTTTTGGGGCCTGAGTCGAGAAAACCTTTTCAAAATGTAAACTTTAATGTATTGTTTAAGAAAACAGTCATCTACTGTTCTTGAGAAACAAAGTCTTCTATTTTGTGCAATATCTGTTTTAACAAATTAAAGACACAATTTTACTTACTTATTTGCCTGATAGATTAGATCTGCTGTACAGACACATAGCAAACAAACAGGCTTTACATGAAAAGTTTAGAATTCTGGCTGAAATATCCTGCACATATATACCTAACATACAGTATATATGCTGCTGGATGAGTTATGGTGTAGAGCAATACACACAAAGGAACTTTGACTTTAAGATTTGGTGGCTGAGGAAAATGATTTGCTGTTGTGCAGTTCCTCCTCCACACAATGAATTTGTTCTGAGTCTTTATCTCCACTTGGATCAGAATACCCACAAAATCATTCAGATTGTCTCTGAGCAGCATTGGGAGCCACATGTCCTGCATTTAGGCTGAGTAGTGAGAGTTGCATCAAAGTAAATGTTGCTTTTTCTGCTATTTTCTTCCCACCTTCAAATCTGTTAATAGAGTTCAATTGTTCTCTTAAACAGCATTTACCCTCCAAACCCTGTGTTAATTTCATGCATAAAAGCAAGATGTGTAAGTTGATCTCTGTGAGACATGGAAGGACTGGCAGAGGGAGTAGCTGTGAGTGCTTAATCAATGTTGGGGGCCATCAATACAGTTTTACAGGGAATATCACAGGAGTGGAATTAGACAACATGTAGACTCATGCCGGGTGCTATTTGGACATTTAATTTTGGTACTGTAATTTGTAATTTGTATATCTGTCTGTTAGGGACAGAAGAGAGAAAGAAAAGAAAGAGTTGCCACTTCAGGACACACTACTCTGGGTGACAAGCCTACCTCACATTTTCTCTCAGACTGATTTAATGTAGTGGGTTAGAATTGCAAGGGCATCTTCCAAGGACACATTGCATTTCCTTTTTTTTTTTTTTTAACAAAACTTAAACATTTTCATGTTTATCCACAAATGTTTGTTCCTGCCCTCCGTATGACCAGAAGAGTAAAAACCATACTCGCCAATTGGCTCACCCAAATTGTTTCCAAATACAACTGCAATAATTGTACATTTATCTTTTTTGTTCCAGCGTCCCAAATCCTTTTACACAGGCTTATAATTCAAGGAAGTTGAGGAAGACTGGAGAATAGAGACTGGTATATTCAATCTCCATTTTTACAGTTGGAAATCTTCTTGATAAGAATTTTAAGATTCCTCTTACATGAATTATTTGTACACATAGCTGTCTTCCCTTTACAATGTTCAAATGCAGGTACTAGATAAGATTTTAGGTGTTGCAGTTCCGTAAGGACCTACTTTTGAAATGGTAATGACAGTAGGAATGGTTCAAACAGCAGCAGAAGAAAAATCAAGCCTTATGTTCAACCCTTTTCCTTGTTTTTGCTTTATATCTGTTACTGTGTTACTAACTTTAATTTATGCTCCGTTCATGTGTAACACATATTAGGACTTTTCCTATCCTCAACACTGTTTTTTTACTGTTTTGTTTCATAAACAACTAAACCAATGAAATAGTACTGAGTGAGAAGGTCCTTCAGAATTTAAGAAAAGGAAAATAAAGTTTCATTCTCTGGTGTATGTGTTTCGTTCTCTTTTAAAAATGCAACACAGGTACATGCCCAGGATCTCCACAACTCTCATTCTGCAAAAGAGGAAACTGTATAGAACATTTTCCAGGCTTTTCTAAAAATTGGGTCTGTTGTAGTAAATACAGTACACACATCAAGGAGAGGTGTTTGATAATTTCCATGTTATCCACATCATCCACATCAGGGTTTTTCTTTGCCTCCACTTTTCTCCTGTTGGAAACCAAACAGTGGCTGGATGGAGTGGAGTGCTCAGGTTCTATGACAACACCAAATCCAACTAGAGTTTGTGCCCTTTCCAAGGGCTTTACAGAGTACCCTTGAATCTCACAACATAGTTGTAAACTGTAGTTACTAACCCACTTTAATGAGCTAGCAGTTTTGAGTAGTTATCTGCTCAGACATCAGACACATTTTTAAAACATCAGAGGAGGAAAAATGTCTCCATTCCTCCCTCCTCTGCCTGAAACTCAGGCATCTAAGCCCTAAACAATATGACTGGTTTATGTACAAAACCCAGATATATTCTCCAAGACTGTAAATTGCGTTGTCTCATATTCTACCAATGTTTAGGCAATAAAACCAATGAAATTTACACATTCACTAAATTTCTAAATGAAATTTCAAAGCAATAGTGAAAAGGGAGGAACTGTAAGGATTAACTTCTGCCTATTAATATTACAAACAAATACTTTATACTAAAAACCCATTCAAAAGTATTTATGTGACTACAATTCATCCTTATAAGGAAAATTTACATTCCATAATGTGCTACATATAACAGTATGTCTAACAAGACAACTCAACTGTAAGAGTAGTCCTGCTTGCTCTCTTTGGTTTTCTTTTTCCCAAGTCTAGCTAAATCCTTCTCAAAATATATTATTTTCTATTTTTTTGAGGCTGAAGAAATCAAATCTTTCTAAAACTGAAATATTTTCAAAAGGTGTCAGACGTGAGGATTTTGAAGTACTTCATAGCGGGGGGTCCCAAAGCCAAACACACAGACCCTATGGTCACTCCTGAAAATCTTGGCAATCTAATTTTAAAATTTTAATCTAATTTCCTGTGCTTATTTATAGAACAGCGCAAGCTAAGCCCTTTGTTGAACTGCAGCCATCCTATGAGCTTATGTTATCACTTATAAAAACGTACCCTGCCCCAATTTCACAAGTACTTAATTACTCATCTCCTCCTACAGAAACCATTAACAAGTGATATATGATACATATTTCTTAAAATATAGCATGAAATGCAAAGCAAAGTGTCAGGCTGTTCAGAAGCTATGCATATTTTGGTGACTCAGAACAATGCACAACAGGGTAAGGAGATTAATAAAATTAAGAGTTCATTTTCATTCCCAGTTCCAATTGGTCTTATTTAAATGCTGGGCTGTCCTAAGGTTAAAAATAAGCCCTTCTAGTTTTAAGCTCTTAAATTGCAGCTTTAATCCTTTGTCTCGTTTAAATTTGATGGACTACATTAAAAGTAGGCAGATTATAAATATTCATGACTTATTTATTTATTTTTTAGATGTTAACCATTGCAAACCAAAGTGGTCAGCAAAATGCAATTTGATAACCTTCCACTGATTATTGAAATATATTTTCCATATGATCACAAAAAAGTATTGTTTAAGTTCTGTTTTTTATTTCAACTCATGATTTCCACACAGAAAATTGATTTGGTAGCAAGCATTTTTAAGGAGTCCATTGGACTGCAGATGATATTGTATTTGTTGCTGGAAAACAAACATGTTGTATATATTTAAGGAAGGGAGATATGTGATCTGGGTAATTACTGACATAGTAATCCTACCTCATGGAGATTTTTGAACAAATATGCATCATAGTATAATTAATTATATAAATCAGAAATGAAAAAAATTCTAAGTTCAGCAAAAGCCAATCATGCAGGGTAACTGTACCTTTCATGGCTAAATTAAAGGGTTTTCTAGGCAAAGAAAATGTACTAGCTAAAATATATCTGGGCCTCAGATTTACTGCAAAGTAATTCATGTAGGAAGTTGCTTACTAAGTTAATGAAGACTAGTGAAAGAATTGTAATATGGGTAAGAAAAGAGCACAGGTGATACTGCTCAGAGAAATTGTTAGTAGGACAAGTAAAATAGTTACAATGATACTAAATTAACAAGGGAGAGGTCCAGACTATCAGAGCAAAATTGACAACTGAACATGGAAGTAAAAGAGATGGGATGGCATACAATAGTAGTAGGTGTGGGATTTAGGACAAATAAGGCTTTGTTGTTTACAGAGTGGAAATAACAGAGGAAGAAGATAAAGTTTGGTACTATTTATCAGTCACATAAAATACATGAAAAAGCAGTGTGAAGAGGCTGTTGAAATGAAAAAATATTATGAGATTGTGGCAAATAAGATATCTGCAGTACAGAGAGGAAAGTAGGATTTCTGTTGTAGAAGACATTGGTGAGATCTCACCTCAAGTACTAATTAAATTTTCTGCCATCTGTTTACCAGAAAGATGTATGTAAATGAAAAGAAGCATAAAGAAGTGGACCTGTAATATCTGCCTACAGAAGAGTATGCTTAGCCTTACCTATTATATGCAGAATTGCTCACTTTCCTCAGCTCATGAGATGACTTTACAGTCTTGTAATTGTGTTGAAGTATTTCAAGCTGACATAGTCAATCTCTGACGTGAGCATGCTCTTATAGAAATCCATGCATAAGAAAAAGAATGTAGAATGTGTAGGCAGAAAAGTGGTACTTACAAAGGTGGTCCTTACATTTTAAGGTTATTTTTTTCTTTTCCCAAAAAAAAAAATAGTTCCTTCAAGGAATGATTCAGAATGCATAAAATTAAGCTACTTTCCAAAATGGCTGAAATTGATGTCGTTGATATTTCTGTGTAGTGTTTCTTCTTTTGCAATGTTCAGACACTTCTATGTTTAATGTAAATGATTAGAAAAACTTCAGAGAACTGAAAATTATGGTTCTCAGTGGAAGTTTCTGGTAAAAAAAAAATAGTTCCTTCAAGGAATGATTCAGAATGCATAAAATTAAGCTACTTTCCAAAATGGCTGAAATTGATGTCGTTGATATTTCTGTGTAGTGTTTCTTCTTTTGCAATGTTCAGACACTTCTATGTTTAATGTAAATGATTAGAAAAACTTCAGAGAACTGAAAATTATGGTTCTCAGTGGAAGTTTCTGGTATATTTTACTGCCTAACTGGTTGGGGAATGCAGACATGAGAGACATAGACATAGCCAGATTTTTTTAGAAGATGAAGTGTGTCAAGTTTTTTATCAGCACACTCATTTATAGTAAACCCATGACCTGATTCGTGGATGGACTGTATGAAATGTGAGCTGTTGGAATTGAGGGAATGGAATTTCTCCCAGAAGAGGGAAGATGAGCTGATATACCACTGTAACCTACATCAAAGTGAAAAATGTAAAGCTGCATGTAGAAGTTAAGGGACACTTACACTCAGATCAACCATACCAATCTATATCCACACCTCCTAAAAACCAGGATGTGAATCCAAGTGAAGTTCTACCAGCATTTTAGATTAGATAGAAAATAGCATAAAGCTTAGTATATAATGCTTCTGTGCAGTTAATTATATATTATTGCCTTGAAAATTTCTATTTCTTCAGCCAAACTGTTATTCTTCCTTCCACAAACTTTTAGGAAATAATTTATGTTGCAAGCTTCATTAGTGGAATTTCAGTTTAGCGCAATCTGAGTGCTAACAGACCCAGCAAATAACTGAGATCACTAGCTGGAAGTATTTTGTTTTAAAGCATATTTTTATCGGGATATATATCAAAAACAAATAATCCTCAGGCCGAAAGTTTTTTATACTCTGGAGCTTTTTCTCCCATGAATACATGAGAGATTTGCCTTGATGGCTCCTATTAACACAAGTGGGAGTTGCAAGGCAATCCCCTATGCATTTTTTGAAGAACTTATCTCAAAGCATTGCCCAAAGCAAATTTTTATGATAGCTTAACACCCCTGGGAACAGGGATTTATAATGGCAACAACTGAAAAAGACCGTAATCTATACTTTAGTGATGGGAATAAGTGTACTGTTATACATTTTCAGTTATTATGCTGCTGAACTTGAACTCCAAATTGTTTCCTTCTTGAAGAAATATTTGAAGTAGTTTTATTGAAATAGCTATTATAATGCTTTAAAGTTTCTAAAGTATTTTAATATTGTCTCAGATTTCAACCTTTCTTTCGATTCCCCAGTCAAGCAACATGCATTAATAATAGAAACTATATAAAATCCTTAAAAACCACTATGTAAAGAAACACTCTTGTAAGTGTAACTTTAAAATAATGTTTTCCTAATATCTATAAATTTAATCTATTACTGGTAATTTTCACTGCGATGGAGGATCTGACTTGTTCTTTGGGAAATCATCTCTGTTTTAAAAACTTCCAAAAGGAAATAAGAAACAGTGAAGACTTAAGCTAAATGGCATGAGTAATGCTCTGCAAATTATCTTGTCAATATTAAAGCCCAACATTTAAAACCCAAGGATGATAAAAGCATCTAAATTAGAAATCTGTGTAAGTTGGGTACTTTTAAAAATCATTTGGCATGGTAAATGTTGCCATTTTGTAACTTTAATTTTTTTTCTAGGTTTCAGAAAATACTAATGAAAACATAACAAAAAAAGTTTCAAATGTTAATGAAACAAGTGGGAAGGTGGTACTAGGTTATTCATGGTCATGTTTTTCTCCTATAGAGAGGAAAGAAACTTCCATAAAATACATAATGATGAAGGATTTTTTTGCCATATTAAGTAAGAATTTTTATTTATAGAGACAGGTTTTAAAGAACCTTGAAAAAACGGTCAAATATTGATAATTTTGATCTAGAGTAATATAAAATAGCATTGTTTTCAGTCTAATTAATACACTTTCAGTATAGTGAATTCCTTTCTCTCAAGGTCACAGAATCACTAAGTAGCTGAGGGTGGAAGAGACCTCTGCAAATCATCTGGTCCATGCCCCCTGTTCAAGCAGGGCTTCTTAAAGCCTGTTTTGCAAAATGGCCTTCGAAAATCTCTGAGGATGAAGACTTCACAGCCTCCCTGGGCAACCTGTGCCCCTACTCAGTCACACTCCCATTGAAAAAGTGTTTTCTGATGTTCAGGCAGAGCTTTCTGCATTTCCAGCTGTGCCCCTTGCCTCTGGTCCTGTCATGGGGCAGCACTGAGAAGACCCCGGCTGTCCTTTTTGTACCATCCTTTCTGCTATTTACAGATATGCATAAGGACACCTGAGACTTCTACCAGGCTGAAGAGTCCCAGCTCTCAGACTCTCCTCAGACTCTTGTCGTCTTTCTGGCCTTTTATTGGACTATCACCAACATGCCCATGTCTCACCTGTACTAGGGCACCCAAGACTGGGCAGAGTACTCTGGGTAGGGCCTCACCAATGTTGACGAAAAGAGAATGATCATATCCCTTGACCTGCTGACAGCATTTCTCCTGATGCAGCCCAGGACACCACTAGCCTTCTTTACTGCCAAGGTCTATTGCAGGATTCTGAGGTCCTTTTCTCCAAAGCTGCTTTCAGGGTGTCTGGCACCCAGGAGATACCAGCTCATGGGGTTGTTGCTTGGCAGGGCTTTTTGCTTCTCCTTTTTGAACTTCATGAGATTCCTGTCAGGCCTCTGGATGGCTGAACAACCCTGTGACAAACCAACCACTCCTCACTTTTTTAAGTCTTCAGCAAACTTGTCCCATCATCCAGATAATTTCATGTTAATGTTCTGAATTATCTTCTTTCATTGACAAGTCTATTTCCCTCTTTCTGTCCACCTTTTACTAGCTCTTTTGTGCTCCCAACAACAGGAGCTTTTGCTCTGAGCTCCCAGCAATTCAGGCATATAGGCTGGTGTGAATATTCAGAAATCAAAATGAGCCTTAGACTGTGTAAGGAGGAACAGAAAATCTTAAGTGAGTGGCAAATTCAATCTAGGTCATACTGCAATGGCAAGGAAAGATGTAATGGAAAGACTAAGTTAGCAGTCAGTTCATTACCTGTTGCCAGCTCATATGTATTCACACATAATACTCCAAACTGCACTATCCTTGCTGGTATCTCTATAAGGTGTAGAAAACAGTAGAGACATTTCATCATTCAGTACTGAGAGCAAAAAGTTTGGACTAGAACTGTACTTTCGGTTATTAATAAATTTTTTATACAACTCAGATGGAAGCTAATTTATAAATCACTTCCTCTCAGAACCAGTCCTGGTAGAACATAGGTTAAATACGAAAAAAAAAGAAATTGTGTACTCTCCTTATAGAAATGTATTGGGATGAAACAAAAACTGACCAAATCTATTTCACTTACTGTACAGTTAACAACAATGATGAATTTGTATTGGAATCAAGTTTTAGCTGGAAATCAGGAAAGATAAGATTATGACAGTATAAACTAATTTGGTCCACTAATATTAAATGTAAATTTGTAAGAATTTAATATCTAAAAATATCTGGAATAATTAGACTATATTAATGCATTGTTCAATTAACTTCCACTTATGGGAGTTTTGATACAACTGATGTGCTCTTTCCTGCCAGTCGTTATTGTTCTAAAATTATTTTAACCTGGCTTACGTATCTGTGCAATAAGGTTGAACTTTAAACAATGGTAAAAGCCAGGTGATTAATTTGGTTTTGTTTCAAAAAAATTACTCCCTCACTTCTTTGTCAAACTAATCTATGAGCTGTATGTTCTCTAATGTATGCATAAAATGCCACATGCCTTCAGCCTAAACTTGAATACCTGTGTATCACTGTTCCTTTCCCTAGTATTAGCTTCATATAGTATTAACAAAGGGTAATCTTTCTAACAGAAACTAACAGATTCCAGAGTTTTTCTGTAATGACAACCATATTTTTTCTCTCCTTCTAACAGTCAGAATGATAAAAAATGTTATGTCATAATGAAGATGACCAATCTCTTTATCATTGGGTGTTCGTACCTATACAAAATGTGAGGCACACATATCCTTTTTTGCTATTCTGTACTTGTCTGAAATGGATTATAGGAGATTCATTTTTCTTGGTATCTACATTAAAGTAGAATACTATATAAATAGAAAAATCCCATTGACCCTAAATATATTTGCAGCACTATTTCATATTATGGACATATTCAGATTTCATTTACACTGGCCTCCCCCTAGGAAAGCTGCTCGCCAAGGGAATAAATTGAGAAAGAAACACAGCTCACTGTAATGAAAAATCAATGTTAATATATATCCCATACTTTCTGGGAATAGAAAGCAAACAGGTTGCTGTCTGTTTTGAATAGCTGCATAAAAATGTTGTATGCAAAATAATCTGTCATGAGCTTTCTGTATTCAGAATAAATATTTCTGAATTGTTTTAAATATAGTTCTATTACTTCTTGTACCAGTAGAATCCCAGCTTATTTATTAAAACCTGAGGGCCCATCACATGGTAGGTAGTAATCAATAAAACTTATGCCAACTGATGTTATTCTGTATGTCAAATCATATTGCTACAGTTCTGTCTCTAGGATGTTACAAAGCGGGAGCTTGTTTGCAGTGTTCTTTTCTACCTTCTTGGCAATGACTCAGGAATTGTTTCTCATAACTATAGCAACTGGAAAAAAAAACCCAAATCATATTCCATTCATTTCTAACAAAAGACAAAAAATCCCACACCAACAAAAGCAATAGAAAATTCTGCTCTAATGTACTGTTACTGCATTGCCTCAGATGCATTACGCAAACTGAATAAATTACCTTCTGGTAAGAATCTTGCATGATCAGTCAGTCACATCAGCATGTTGCCAGACCTGACTAATCTAAGCAAACAAACCAACCAACCAATCAACCCACAAACTGTATTTGACATTGTCAGATCATCTGAAACACTACAGCACTCATCCAGATTTATTTGGTATTTTAAAGAATGACCTAGATTTTGTATATAAGATTTTTTTTGTCTGCACTGAGGAAGCTAAGGGAGAGAGGGCTGTTTGGAAGGAAGGAGTTATAAGAAGAGAATAATCAAGGATAATATGGTAAGTTTTATGGTAGAGATTCATGAGGGAATGATGAGGCCAAGATAAGTACTGTCCTTAAAATGCACTACTGCCAGTTCTATGACTCTTCAGGGATCAGCTGTTTAAAGCTGGTTTTGTTAATCTAATATGTATTTACATATATCCAGAGACAGGAAAGGATTTCTGTTGCCATTTGGTTTTTGACAACTGGTCTGCTATTTGGTTCTCATACATTCCTTCATTAATGTCTTGGACATTGCAGGAAAAGAAGACAAGACACCAGGAATGTGGTTTAAGTAGGCCGTGACTTCATAAATAACACATCTGGGAACCATCTGGAAATGACTCGTCCAGTGCGGGTCATACTTCCTTTGTAATCCATACCACGTGGTGGCAAACTGCCATGAGCCCTCCACCCTGCTAACATGGCCTTAGCATCACTCCTGAGATCCATGGGCCCCCTTCCCCTGAAGAGGACTGAAAAATGAAAAAGGAGTCTGTATCTTAACTCAAATGTAGCCCCAACTTTCTTTGCAGTCTTCTGTTCCTTTCTAATTCTAATAAAATGTAAACTGTTTACAGTTTATCATAAACTGGAATCCTTAGTCAATAATTACCTTCACTGGAAATTTGCTGCAGTGAGGCAACAGCTTTTCTATCCCAGCCAAATTCCCACATTATCAATAATTGCTTCCATTAGAGCAACCAGCATATTCCTTCTCAAGTCAGAATTTGGAATAGAACATGGAATTCTATTGAAAGCACACTTCAAATGAATAGTTACTTAATTTTTCTTTTCAGTTAATTTATAGATCAGCTAAATTCCTCCTGTGATCACCTAAACTTTCTGGTGTGGTGTCCTGAAATCGCAGTCATTTTGCTGTAACATGATCTGGCCGTACTTATGACCTCTTGTCCTAATTTCAATTCTGCCATTATTTTCCCCTGCATATGTTTTATCATTATTTATCTTCATCCATTTTTATGGCCACTCCCTCATCCTGAATGAATCAGAACTACCTCCTTGACTCCCCGCTATGCTCTTCATTTGGGCTAACACCTACCTGAAAGGGAAGAGATGAGCTTCCAGAAGAACTGGATTTCTGATGTAAAGCCAAATGCACACTATTAGCCAGACAATATATTTATAGTTTGACAGACCATTGTGAAAAACAGGCTGAACATGGATATTACTGGAACTGTCCCCTCCGTACCCATGTGTCATCTCACAGGCATTATCAGTCCCAGTCCCAGCCTTCTGGGTTGATATTGACATGTTGGTTCACATTACTATAAAATCCACTTAGAATGGATGGGAACCCAGTTTGGGATGATAATGGCTGTAACACCTGTTCTTTGACATTGACCTAAAATGTAATTTTCTTCATTAATTAACTGCCTTCTATGGAAAGCAACAGTAGCATGACATCCTCATCACATGTGAATAGTTTGAGAAATTTTTACTATAATACAGAAATTTATTATTTAAAGGGAATATTCTCATAAACAAAGAATTGTAAGCTGCAAAGGCAGCTTTTCTTAATTTTTCATAAGTCTTATTTGTAGATGCCTAAGCCAAGGCTCTACTTGAACTCTGTTTGGCCAGTTCTTGAGAAACTCTGCAACACTCCCAACCTAAGACTTACCTAAATTCATATAAAGTTTCTCTTAGGCCGATATACTCCTAAAATAATAGTGATCAATACTAATGCAAAAGAAAAAAAAAACACTAAAACATCTTGCCTTGTATTCCAAAGAAATAACCATGAAACATGGAAATTTTTCAATATTTTAGGACAGATTTCTCCACTTAGGACAGGTGAATAAAGTTACTCGTACTTACACACTTCAAGATGTTTAGCATGTTGGCAAAATTCCTACCAAAATCAAGGTTCCAGAGGCCAACTGTAAATAAATAGACTCCTTACTGG
>NW_005054423.1:1894164-1911664 GCF_000277835.1 Geospiza fortis
TTTTAATTATTTCTAAAAATCAAATTACTACCGCTTATGCAACTGGAAAAATTTACTTGCTCTATAAAATACCAACCTGCATCAAATGGCTGTTATGGCTGACTGTAAATCTGCTCTTCCATTTAAAGTTGAAAAAATCAGGATTTCTCAAAACTAAATACCCTATTTCTTGTTTTATCCTTAAGAAGAACATAGGTCATTACATAAAACACAGCAGATGGGAAAGTGTCAAAGTGACTATTCAAAATATTAAAGTTACCAAATCTGTAGTTATTTTTTTTTTAGTACTGCCGTCATCTTAATTATTTTAATGGTACTACCAGCTTTAATGAATATTTATTCTAGTCTTCATCTGAATTAACAAATTGTAACACTGAGTAGAGAAAGAAATTCACTATTTTTCATTTGTGGACAGTATCCTAAACTCACTGGCCAAAAGAATATAAAGGCAGCAAACTTTTATCTTCTTATGAACTCTTAAACTGAGGGGCAGTTCCCTATGGTAACTGCTTTCATAAAACCTTGGACTTTAGCCAGTCCACGTATATTGATCTATATTCACATTAGTGTACTTCTAAGAACCTGCATATCTTTTGGGTTGATCTGCTGAAAAAAACTGGACTTTTTACTAAAAGGTGGATTTAGACAGAAATGTTCTTAACAATGTTCTAGCTCATCAGTACATGAAGGCCAGTAAAGGAAAAAAAGAGTGAGTGGACTCCTGGCCCCTGGGTGATGATGGCAGACAGGCTCTCAAACTTCGTCCTGCTGGCGTGAGAAACAGACTTTAATAGACCTCTAATCCTTTGGACATACAAAAGCAGACAAACACACAAGAGTTTCTGCTCCCTGCCTTTGTCCAGCAGCTGCTTCTTCTAGGACCAGTCAGGTACTGAGAGAGATCTTCCTAGAGCTACAGATGCCTATGTGTATATATAAACAGATTGCCCTCAAGGGAAAACACTCCTTGGATGAACAGGAGCCAAGAAGCTGAACCCTTTAATTCACCAGCCACCTACTTCTGTCTTCTCCATGCCTGGGAAGAGGCTGAGCATTCAAAGAGAAGGTGGGTTGAAAAGATATAAAAATCAAGTGTCTGTTGATGCAGATTGCTTGCTGAGCCTCCGAAGACGTGGAATGGGTTCTCCAGATGGACAGTGCACAAGGCATCTGTTACAATGCAAACTTTGAAAAAAAAATTCTCTAGCATTTTGATTCAGAAGCTTTCTCTTGTTTCTAAAGCTTCATATAATTATATCATTCCCTAATTGCTACTGAGAGAATGTGCTTTGAGTTGCAAACTGATGAGAAGAGCAATAATTAAGAGGGTATAGCAAGTACATCTGCCTTAAGCAAAAGTAATTTGCAATGCTGAATTAATGCATTCTTTGTCTATCAGTGATATTTGGTGCCACATTTGCTTCTGTTATTGTTTTGGGCATATTTATTTATTCTGACTGATTCTGTCTCCCCAGAGTGAGCTATTTCCCCAATCTCACTTTCTCTTTTATTTCCTGAATAAATGCAAAAATAAATATGCCAGGAGAATGCCTCTCTGTGATACCCTTCACAAAATCAAAAGCCTTTTTTTAATTGCTTTCTATTTACCAGTAACTCATAAAACACATACTTGACAGTGCTGATTGTTGTCTGAGATGTAAATAATTTTTTAATTAATTTTTAAAAGAAGCATTGTTCTCCTCCTAATTTTATCCATTTCAAACTTGTTTTCCCCTATCACTTCAATAAGCTTGCTTATGATTCCAACAGGCATGATGATTATGAGATCAATTTAATTTTTTTAGGGCATTATTTAGGTATTACTTTATCTAAATATGTCTCCTGAAGATCTTTTCACCTCACAGATTAGCAAAGGTTAAATCTGCAACAGGATTTAGGTGTTGAACTGCAGATCATGACAATAATTTTGGTGTCCTACTACCATCCTGTTTCCCAGCTCAAGGCATGAAGTGAGCTGGGTTTTTAGCAGATGACTCAAAGCAGCTAAAGGTGTGTGGAGAGCCCTCTGCTTTCAGCCTAGGATACGCACAGACTGCTTGCACTGTGTTTCACAGAGGGACTTAACTGAGTGTGGATTGAGACTGCATAAAGTTCTTCTTTCTCTTCTGGAGTCACATCTGGAAGCCCTTTCCTGAATGAGGCACCTATACCAAGACAATAATTTCCTGAAAAATAAACACAGTAGGGAGTTTTTGGTTCCATTAAACCCAGCTGCCTGGTTAAGGCAGATCTGACTCTGTTAACTACATGAAAGGATGCAGGTGATCTGTGTTTAACTGTGTCCTTCCATGCCCCATTCAGAACATACTCCTGCCTGTTGGGATAGTACACTAGCCATAGTAGATTTTGGGGAAAACAATCCTAGTTGCTTTTAAAGCCTTTTTGTATAAAATACTTTCATATTCACTTGAAGAAAGGAGTAGGAGCTGGATTTCCCTGGTGAGTGATTTAACCACCAGGCATTCTGACTCCCTCTCTGGCCTAATGAATATTTCATATTTTATTCTGTGGAACAACATATTATGCAATCATTCAATTAAGCACTGTCTCATAATGCATATGCACAAGGTGTTATTCATGAATAACACCACTGAAGCTGAGAGGCTTGTTTTGTAAAATAAAAAATGCTGCTCTTCATTATTAAGCACTACATCTTTATTGTTCTGCTGTTGAAAGCAGAGTTCACGTTTGGAAACATTGTATCAACCAGCCATTATTGAAAATATCACTAAACCCCAGTTAACTTCCAAACTAGAATGGAGAGGTTTGGAAAAAAAGGAAAATGGTTGTTCTCCATCACCTGAGGCATCTCTACCCCTCTTTAAACATCTAGGTCAGCTTCAAGGAGAGGGAAGACAAGAACTGGAGTCCAAAGAGCAGAAATACCAAATGTTTGGGTATAGGTACTCAACTGGGAGGCAGGGATTACAGAAATGATTGAGGAAAAGGAGAACAAAGAAGAACAGAAATTTCAGGAGTAAGAGACCATTGTCTGACAAATACCCTTTTCCCTCCTCCCAGTCTGAATAAAGAGAATTGATGCCATTGACTCATCCTCAGGGAAAAAACATAAGGGGAAGATGAGAAAATTTACTTGCCCCATAAAATATCAACCTATGTTAAATGGCTGTTATGGCCAAGAATATTGCTTATCTGGCAAAACCATTTGCTGTTTTCAGGAACTTAGCTTGCCCTGCTTCAAAAGAGGACAAGTCAAGACTGAAGAGGCCTAAGAAAAGGAAACTACTTGCCTTAGCAAGTGTCAGAAACAGAAGATTTTGAGACCCTGGATTAAATAATCATGCTAGAAAATTTTTAATTTTGCTTAAAGCTTGGATAATATTTTTTAAAATACATGTAGTGCCATCTACAAAGATGTTAACCGGGCTTTTAACAGTATTCTAAAATGGATTGAAATGCACTGGAATCTGTCACAGGATGGGTATGCTGGGATGGCTGCAGGTAGCTGGACATACCTTCTGAATTTCCTAAACACCCCCAGTGCTCATGGATCTTGCTGAACAGAAGTGGCACATGGGTAGGCAGTCAGCTCTTGTGAGCCTGCCACATGAAAAATGTCAGATGTGAGTTGGGCTAAGAAGCCATATTAGAGTTTGATTTGTAGTTAAGGGAGAAGCAAGGGGAAAGGAGACAGTGCTGGGGACAGTAAGTGGGATCAATCTGTCCTTTAACTCCTTAGGTAAGGTAGCATAAGGTCATGCATAAATATTTGTTGCCACTGACAGGGCAATTAAGGGGCCTGATTCCCCATTACAGGAGCTCTTACGCTTCAGGAGTGGGATTTGTGCATACAGGAACTCAAGGAAGAGCTATGTTTATGTGTTTTCTATAACTCTTTTGTTTGGAAGGTAATTAAGTCTTTAAATTTTCAAATAAAGACATATGTTTATATGCAATTTTGACCTTGTAGAAAATAGAAAAATTGTGATAGTAATATCAGTCAATTGTAATCATAAGTGTTTATCATTCTGCACCACTACGAAGAGACAGGGTAGTCAAATGTTTATAAACTCAGCTATGGTTGAAAAAAGATAAAAAAATATAATTTTAAAGTCAGTTTTCTCTGTATTTTAGTTGTATGGTATTACTAAATGCTGGCATGAAATCAAGATCCCTGCTTTTTCCATTCTCATTCCTATACTGCCCACTTTAAGTCATACTAATTTGCTTTTTCAAGTTTTAAAGTACTCTAACCTTTTGTTGTCCTCTTTCAAAAATAGTCTGCTATAAAAAGTTCATATTGATCCTCTGCATTAATCCTTGATGAGAACACCCACATTGAGCTAGTTTGGCCAAATTTCCTTTCCAAATTAAGTTACTCAAGGTCAAAACTGCTCCTGCTCAAGCTATTCTCTTCAAGCATAATGTACAAAACCAGACTTTCAAGACTTGTGAACTTGGACTAGAAGCATTGCTACAAGTCCCCAAGTCGTTGTCCATTTCAGTTTTCATAAAAGTTATGCACTTCAGCAACAGAGAATTAAAACCCCCACAACTCTCTAATAAGAATTAAATACCCCACGACTGTATTGCATCAGTCAGCACTTCCTGAAAGTTTCAGAGAATATATTATCTTTTGAGATAGTATTGCAGTGAACACATGATAAGCTTGAAAAATTGGTGATATTATCAGTGACCATATAGAATCCAGAAACATATTTTAGATTGTATTCAAGAGCATCACAAGTTTTGCTACACACTTAAAGTGGAATGCAGTTTATAGTGTTTAATTAGAGTGCTTCAGAAAGTGACCAAAACTGAAAAATCCACAGTGCCTTGACTAATTTAGTGAATTTTTATAGCTACAGTTGTAGGCACTTCATGCAGGTAAGATTTAGCGCTAAGTTTATCAAGTCAAAGGAAACCTTTTCTTCACTGCATTGATTAGGACCTTTCTCTCTAATTATTCAGTAGTCAAGCCTCACACCATCAAGCCTCACACCATTCTGCACTGTATTTCTGGGAGGCATGACAATTTCCTGAGTGACGCTTTCTCAAGGAGATTCTGTTCACTTTCATTGTGCAAGGTCTGTGGGCATCAGAGCAAGGCTGAAAAATCCACAAAATAACTGAGTAACAAGTAGTTTGGCATTGAAATTATATTTAGGAGCATAATTTAAGAATGTGATTTTGCATTAATTAGCATTTAAGTTCAGTTAAGGCCTTTAAAATTATCACAGGCTGTGGGCCCTCTGTTTCATAATTATGTTCACAAAAGTATTCTGGTTATAAGAATAAAATCAGAATCAGACATTCAGAAAGAGTAAGGATTATAATCTCCTTTCAGCACATGTATTTACAAGCACCAATCTTCACTCTTCTTTCCTCCTAAAAATGAGTTAATTTGCAATTAATAATTTACTACTAGCCTTACTGTGTGTTTAATTGTAAATATTTTATACCATCCTTTTAATGGAAATTTTTTCTTGAGTTTATTTTAATGTGATTTTGTCCTACACTATGAGATGGACAAATAAGTAGTTTTGGCTGTTCCTTTGTTCATTTTTGCAGTAAAACTCTGTTTTTTATTGACATATTGAATCACATTCGAACTGAAACTTTTTCTGCTTTCTGAGGGGGCAAAAAGCCCTTAGTCAGTATTTTCAATAAATTTAATTTCCAAATATCTTAGAAATAGTCTGACTGTTCCATCCTTCTTTTGTGCTAGAATAGGAAAAAAAACCTCTTCTCTTTGTATCTCATCCTGTCACTACCACTAGTTGAGGTTAACATATTGTCTGTCTACTTTTAATAGAAACATTCCTCATGTATTCTAACAAATCACATATATATGAATTCTACATACAAAGCTGTAATTCCATTGAGAGTTTGCAGTGACATTGATAAATGATGTCACCAGAACCCTTTGCTTGAATTACAATCTTAATTATGTACACCTGGGTTCTTAGTATTCCTTATATTATTTCTGTCATAGCACTATCTTGTCCTATTCTTACTCTGATGCTAATTTGTTTTATCAGTAGCCAAAGCACTGCAGCTTAGCAACGCCTGTCCACAGTGTTTAAATTACTGTAAATTTCTTCCTTGTTATTACTGTTTTAAAAACTGGCTGCAGCAGTAAACAACAAAGTCAATTTTTGCATGAAGAAGATGAAGGTTATATGTAAAGTTTTTGGGAGTTGTTTTTGTTTTCCACAGAGTTTTCTTACTAGGACTATCCAGCATTTCTGAGTGCTTCTAGTTGTTTCATGTCTCCTGAGAAAAGAAGAGCAAAAAGGTTTGGTTACTCAGTTATTTTTGTGGGAGAGGAATTCCCATATGGTTGAAGGTGGGAAACACTGTGTATCGTAAGCCTGAAAATGAGAAATACAAGTTTCTTCTAGTTCTCATTCTCTTGGGTTTTTTTCTATATTCACCTTGTGAACCTAACCAGGATTACTTTTGTCACAGAAAATATAAAAGACTCAGCTTTGAGTAAATGTGTGGCCAATGGAATCCCTTTAAAAATGATCAATCAAGCTATGGCTTGCTTTGCTCCAGAAGCCCCTTGAAGAGATTGGCTTACAACAAAGGTGATTAAAAGTTCCCAAATCCAATTTATCCTCCTAACATTTAAAAAATATGAAGAAAGCACAGAGTTCCAGGATATAACTTCTATCTGCTCATTATGTTTATTTAACTTGAAGAATGTATGTCCTGTCTTGCACAACACTCACAGTCACACACTTGCAAAAAGTTCAGAGCTAAATGCTAGCACATTACTTTTGAACTTAGTCTTTAGTCAGGCAAATGTATTCATTATCTGGGTCAGAACTGAAAAAGGATTTGGAAGATTTTGGTTCTTATTCCTTTTATTCCATTCTCCTCCTCCTTTCATTCCTTCTTCTTCCTTTTTTTTTTTTCCTCTAAGTTTTCTCTTATTTCTGTCGAACAATCTGAATTTCACCCTCTAGAAAAATGTACATTTCTGCTTCCTACAAGGCCAGACTGGCTGGGACTGAATATTAACTCTTGTCTTCCCATCATCACTACGATCACATGTTCTTTTTTCTTTCTGCAACAGCAATCTGCAAAAGCCTGAAACAATAGGAATCAAAATGCTCTGAATTTTGGATGACTCTTTATTGTAATATCAGGAGAAAAACTTCTAAATAAAAAGTATGGGGGACAGAAATCTGGACAACACTATCATAAATATAATTCTTGTAGCAAAGTAGTTTTAAGCAAATATTTGCTTACTTTTTAATTTAGTCAGGACGACTAGTGTATTTATGACAGTTATTTACTTGCATATGAACAATCACATAATCTCAAGCCTACACTAAAAAACCTATTAGTTCTTGTCTCAACCCTCTGCCGCTGAAAATTTTTACTTAGATTAGTTTTCTTGCCAGTTGTTACATTCATTTTTATGGTCTCAGCTCTTTTTCATGAGACAAATAGGTCCAAATGAGCCTTTGAACTTTTCCCACACTGTTTCTTTAGCATTAGGTCTGTTCTGATGACTCTTCCTGTCCCAGAAGTATACAACAAGTTCCTTCAGAAAACATTCAGCCACTCTTCCATTCCCTGGAGAGACTGTAACTTTTATGGTTCCACAGCCTCTAAAATGCGAATTAGACCCTTATCAACCCATGAGTTTTATTTCTGAAGTTTGTAAATTTCTCAGTTAATCCAGCCTCTGTCACTAATGACCTTCTAGAAAGTGCACAAGCCACCACAACAATGAAGAATACTGAAAACTCTTGGAAGCTGGCTCAAAAGCCAGTACTGTCAGGTCAGAGAAAATCCAAGCCCGCCTTTGCTTTGCTAATCCTTTAAACACTTGGATCAGTTTCCAATAATCTTTTTCACACTTTGTAGGGATCTGCTTTTCAGGTCTTGGCATCCAAAGCCTGCTTTGACTTCAGCCAAGGTTTGAATTGCATGTTAGTTGTTTTAAATATACCATAATACACCAGTTTCCCATTCTGCTCTCCCTTACATTTTTGACAGTGTATAAAAGCCCTTTTTTTCTGTGCAGCAGAACATCTGAGTATTTTTTACTCCTTAGTTGATATATATGCATGTGCACACACATGAAAATTTGTGCAGATGCTCTTAGTGAATGACCTTTTTTTCACTGTCATTCCAAGGTCTGAGTCATGCAAGTTATTGCTTAAAACTTGGAGCCCACTCTGAAAAAAGTGACTCAAATAAATAACAAGATGAAGCACAGATACTGTTATAAACTGCTGGCAATATTTGAAAAAGGTAAGCTCTTCCTGGTTTACTGGTTTTACTTTGGTCTTTGTGTGATCCTCAGTAAAAGAAATTGAGAAACTAGGGGGAAAATTATTGCTGGAAACTTAACATACATGGCCTACTAGGCAGAGTTTAATCCACATAAGGTTCCTTAAAAAGCAGTGAGCCAATAAACCTAAGTTAAATATTTGGAGTTCAGACACGTAAAGTTCCATTGAATTAGAAGTTTTACAGAATCTCAGTGCTAACATACATTTCCACACCTGGTAAAAATTCATGTACAAAACTGACTCATGCTAGAGAGAAGAAGCCGGGAAACAGATTCCTGTGGCCAGGATCCTTCTCTGTAATCTTCCTATTAATTTGTGTTTGTGGAGATGGAAAAAGTTTCTATGTAACTAGAGAACCTAATGGGACAACTTCCTTATTATTTTAAAATTAGCTTTGTCATTGTTGAGTAGCGCTTAGGGATAGTTCACATAGAATAGGAATGGCCTAGAACAGAAGTAAATGAAACTGTCCCTGAGCTGCTTATTTTAATAGTTTAAATGGGAGTTAAATCTCAAGCTGTGTTTTTCCTTAAAGACTGTGAGTTAAGACCAACAAAAGCAGACACATGGACTTGACTTCTTTCTGTTTATTGTGAGCCATTAACTGATTTTTCTTTTTTAGCTCAATTTCAAGCCTATTTGCAAGTGGGAGCCAAACAAAGGTGTAGAACTGACCAAGACTTCACTGCATATTCTTAAAGTCTCTTAGCTTGGAAAGAGTTTATTTTTTCCCCTGTATCTCTTCTTTCTCTCTCTTTTGTTTCCTTCCTCCAAAATACACTTCACCTGTCTCCCCACGTTAGAGTGGACTCTTCCTTACACAACAGATTTATTTTTATTCCAATGTTGAATGGGATCCTAATTAGATAAAGGTCCCTTTAGTGTTCTAGTACTACAAAACTTTAATAACAGCAACAGCTGATCTTGCAATCAAGCGCTTATGACCTGTTCTTGGACATGAGATGTACATAAATTCCACTGAATTTAAGAGTTTTAATTTGTCCATGCCCTTCTCAGGGGCGTTGGAACAAAATAACCTTTAAGGTCCCTTCCGACCCAAACCATTCTATAATTCTAGGAATGCTGATACAGGTGTATACGTGAAGAACTAAATCAGAGTTTTTACATTTTGTCTCAAATAGTTTGCTTCAAAATTTTTCAAGTTCATCAATGAGTTTTTTGGGGTTGGGGGAATGAAATCTCAAAAGCTAATACTTTTGATTTTTTTTTTTTTTAGTAAGCTCTAGATATACAGTGACTAAAAAAACCCAAAGAAAACAAAAAACCACAAAACTACAGCAGTCAGCATCTTGGAAGACAGGTTTTTTAATCTCTCTCTGAGATTCTAAAATAAAATAATAGGGTAAAAAGAATACATTGGTGAGTGGCTCTTGCCCTGACCATATCTGGGATGCAGTTATCAGTCAAAGCTGAGCCACTCTCAGTCATACTGAGTGGCTGCTGCCTCCACATTCTTCTATCTGCATTTCCTAGTGGGAAGAAAATTATTTCTGTCCTTCCCGGTGCACTCAAGTTGAAGGAATGGGAAATGTACTGCAAACAAATGTCTCACAGAAATGGAGAGACAATGCCATAATACTCTTCTCTTCCGAGAAGTCATGTGTTTGCCATTTTCTCCAATTAGTGCACAGAACTTCTTTCCTCCACATTCCTCCTACTACTCGTTACAATTTCCCCACCTTTGTGAGTCCCAAAACCAGAGGCCCTATCATTAATCTACTTTCCCAAAGTGTTTAGGTCCCTGAGATCTGGCTTTAATTACCAGCCATGAGAAGAACTAATTACCCTGGCCTAACAAAGACAGGATGACAGAAGGGGGGTGGTGTTGTGAGAATCTGACAGTGCACATCTTGGCATATTATATATTCCCATTGCTACTTCTCTGTCACTTGAAAAGAGAGATAAAAAGACAAGTATGCAGGAGTTACTCCAAGTTTACAAATGCCTCCAGAGATACCTCCGTGGGAATTTAAGTTTGCCTTGTGGGAGTACTTGTAGAGTGCAGAGAAAGCAGATAGCACTTCCAACAGTGAATGCATAATCATAATGAGTTGACCAGTGACTCAAAGCCGAGCTATGCAAGCCTAAAATAAGCATTACAAATGTGGCAGTCTATAATTCTCAATCTAGGGACAAAATGTTTCACTGCTTTAAATGTAAATAAGCTACTTATCCTTCTGTCAGCTGAGGTTGGATGTGGCCACCTCACTTCTGTAAAGTTCTCATTTTCTATAAAATTGGGTTACTTTATAATACATTTAGTATCTCAAAAATGCACTCTTTTAAAAAAAATAATCTTCTTATTTAGCATGGAAGACTGGAACACTGACTTACAAATAAACACTTTACATTGAACAAAGCTACAGCTTGTAGAAGTTAAAGCACTTCAATATTTCAGTCAATAAAACCTGTTGTTTCTCTGATTCTTCTATGTGCATAAATGAATTGACTGGGTGATTTAAAGTATCAAGTGTAACACAGGAATAGCCTTCAAAGGGAAGGATGTGTATGGCAAATTTATGTTACTTAGTAACTGGGACAATAACATTAAAAATTAGAAGTGAAATGGGAGCAATTCCAGGAAAAACACGTAATGTCTGAGCTTGCAGCTAAAGCATCTTGCAAAAGGCTTGAAAAGGCAAAAAAGGTTGCAACTTCTCTGGAGAATCTGGCATTCAGCTATTGGTTTTGGTAGATATTGGGGTTTTGGTTGTCTTTGTTTAATTGATTGATTTTATTATTGTTGTTTTGTTAATTTTTGTTTTCTTTTTTTATGACTGAGATCTGTGGCATAACACATCTGGCACAGATGTGTCATGGAATGGAGTTTCTTGCAGCAAGTCATCAGCTGCGCTTCATCTTTCCTTGCTCTCATAGCCTGGACTGCTGCATCCTCTACTTTGTTCCCAAAATACTCAGCAATTCTTCCCTAACTGGCAAATCTGTATCAGGGATATTACTGATGCTTGGAAGATACCACATTGACTGTTATCATCAGTCATCCCATGCTTCTTTGTGATTTTGATGTATCTGAAATGGTCCAAAACCTGGTGTTTGCTGGGCTTCCAAGAGCAACGGTTCTGTGCTAATGTGTTGCTCTGCCTGGTTTAAAAGATGCCTCCTCCTACCTGGTTTTAATGTTAACTACTGGAAAACAGTGACTCTTTTATTGCTCAGATTGGTATGCAGCAAGGCCTTTCCTCCAAAGTGTAAAGTCTGCAGAAGCTGTCCTGCTGTGCCACCACACCTAAAACATTGGCTCAATTGCTTAACTCAATTGCTACGTGGTTTGTGCTACATTATTAATTATTGCAAGGCTTTTAAAGTTGGTCTACTTCAGTAATATTTTGGTCCATTTTCTATGATTCTGGGATGCGGAAGTAATAATTTTTAATCTACATAATAGCTATGGCACCTATGTTATGAGAATTAGAAAAAACAGGGGCTATCTGGTGAATATAATTGTGGTCTGAATTCTCTTTAAGTGATTTTGTTAGAAGGCCTACCCTTTGAGAGATGCTTTTCAGAGCCAGTAGCATTTCATTAGTTTGGAAGAGGTAGAAGAGGGAGTGCTGTATGACAAAGTATCCTGTGGGGTTTAGACATAATATGAAAAAAGTTGCTTCATTCAAGTTCTTAGGGTAAATTTGTTTTGGGTTGTGTTTTTTAAACACACCTAAATTGCCCAGATTGCATAGAGAAACTATTTTCAATTCTCTTGATGCCGCCAAACAGGCAAACTGTGTTGAAGAGCTGCTGTGTCAATGGTTTATGTTGCAGCTGACTCATCATGACTTTCATGCACACATAAAAGTAAACAGGAAAATTTTTGTTAATTTGCTGAGTGCTGTGCAATCCTTCATGTATCCAAAGCCATCATCCATCTGAAATTGTCTACAACAAATATATTAAGTAAAACTGCATTAAGTAACACATTATCTTTTCCAAGTCTTATCAATAATGAATGCTGCAAGTATTTGTATATTCAGGTTGCTGCTCAAATTTGTGTGACAGACCAGAAGCAAATTACTCCACTGTGAATGGCCTGTAAGATATCTGGTGCAGTAAGTGATGCAGACTGTGCAATGGCAGAAAGGAATGCACGTTTCTGAGCTCAGCTCACTTTAGCTATAGGCAAGCATTTTTTTTCTGCATTATATGAAAGACTCAAAGAAGTTTTATGGTCTGTGTAATGCAGAAAGCAAACCTCTCTGGTCATAATTGTCTATGAATTCCAGACTAGGGATTCCCAGTCCACAAATCCCAGCTAATCTATTTTTTTTTTACCTCTCATTTTCATGGGACCAATGGTCATAGGGAGTTGTGAGTCTCACACAGGCAATAATTCCTTCACTTCCTGTGCCTGAAGTCTAGTGAGGTGCAAAAGATCAACGCTTCTTGTCAGACCAACTAGACCAACATGAGGAATATGTGTGTCATGGAGAGAGTGGGAAGGAAGGAAGGAAGGAAGGAAGGAAGGAAGGAAGGAAGGAAGGAAGGAAGGAAGGAAAGAAAGAAAGAAAGAAAGAAAGAAAGAAAGAAAGAAAGAAAGAAAGAAAGAAAGAAAGAAAGAAAGAAAGAAAGAAAGAAAGAAAGAAAGAAAGAAAGAAAGAAAGAAAGAAAGAAAGAAAGAAAGAAAGAAAGAAAGAAAGAAAGAAAGAAAGAAAGAAAGAAAAGAAAGAAAGAAAGAAAGAGTCTCAAAATCCCTTAAAGGCATAATGAAAAATGAAATGGTTTACAGATCATCATGCAAGATTCATAAACCAGTAAACAGATAAATGAACTAAAAGAATTATGAAATATTTCTTATAGAAAGAGTTTATAAATTACATTTAAAAAGGAAAGGTAGAACATGACAGAACCAGGAATTATTTAAAATAAGTTTCAGGTGGACTTTCTTCCACGCCTAATTATTTAATGTTCAGCTTTCTAGTGTGCCTTCAGACTAAGCACTCCTACAAGATTTCTTGTTTTGAACTGAAAACAAGGATTTAAAACAGTGATCTCTAACACCTTGACATTGAATTATCTCCTGCATATAACATGACTAAATACTAGTGTCAACAAAATCTTTTTTGAACAAATAATGACTTATCACCATATACTTTTCACACCATCTATTCTAAAACAATTGTGTCTCATTGAAATGGTGAGTTATCCAATAAAAACCCTAAGCAGTTTGATCAGGGGAATTTTATGCAATATTAACAGGGTCATCAGACAGACAGTATGGGTAACTACTTGATAAATATGTGCAAGAAATAAAATAGCAATTATAGCAATTAATAGCTATGGGGCAAAAGCAAAACAAGAACTATGTTCTGGCAAAACACCAGAAGATTATATAGATAATTAATTTTAAATGTAGATAGTATTTTTCACCCTAGCAGGTTCTAAACTGGTATAAGCAGTCTCTGTGAAATGCCTATAATATATGGGGTAGGGGAGAAATAGAGCAGCTGTTTATTGCTCTACAGCAATGCTGTATTACATAGCTTTGGAAAGGAAATTTCTCTGTGGAAACAAGTGGGGAATTTGAGGGTGCAGAGTATTTTTACACAGATTGATTTTTGGCCAGGCCATCAGCTTTAAGATCTTTGTTTTCATAAATGTGACATGAAATCTCTGAAATTACCATAGGCAGCAAGGATATGTTTGTCTTTGTAATAACATTATGTAAGCCACAGAGTTTCTGCAAATACATGTTGCACCCAAGAATCTGTAGGATTTAGAAAAAAGGTTCTGAGAAGGCTGTGATCCCACTCCCTCCCAGTTCTCTGATTTTCTTTGGGAAGAAGCTGTTCAACTAATATAGCAGCCTGGCCCACTAATGCTTGAGTCCTGAAAGCACGTGTTTTGGAAGAAGGGTCACAAAGCAGCCCCATCACGTGGTGCAGGGGTTCTAAACACCACCACCTATCACTTCAGTCAGACTAAACAGCTTGTAGATGTGTCTATGAATATTAAATTCACTTCAAACAGCAGGGAGCAGGCAACCTACTGTTTGAAATAAGAACGTGAGCTTACAAATCACCCGCTATTGAGGGACTCTCCCCATCAGACTCCGAGCCAGCAGGCAATCTAGCTTTGACTTTGATGGTTCCTACAGCATTGAGCTGGCTTTCTTGCAAAATCCCATTCATTTCATCTCTGCCTAGTTTTGAAACACCCCCCCCCCCAAGACCCTTCCTGCCCAAAAGGTGTTTGCAAAGTTACTGTGGTCATATATAGTTTAGATCCTGGTTTGTCTTGGTTGGATTTGGGTTTGGTTTTTTTCTTCATATTTTGTAGGGAGGTCTTATTATTTGAAAAATAATTTCTTTGCCTTAATTACATTTCATTTTCCATTGGTCTTAATACTACACCACTGAGAACCAAAACCCCCTCACTACTATGGTTTACTTACCATTGTTTGTTATCGCACCATTTACCAAACTTTCCAGACAGCAGTGATAAACAATAGCATTGTGGGCCACTAAAACATGGTATCCATCCCGAACAGAACTCATGGCAATCTTGCTGAAACCAGTAATATTATTGTTTTGGCAAAAAACAGTTTAATTCTCACCTGACCAGCCAAATTAGAAGAGGATAGGTTTCCAAGAAGGCATTTTCCCATTGGGTACAACCAGAATGTAAATAACCAATATAAAAAACACATGGCCTTTACTTAAGAATGTCTTTCCTTGTATGATTTATGCAAGTCCTATAGCATTTTATCACTGTTGTTCTAAGTTAGCTGATTTAAGGTTCTTTGAAAAGCTTGAATATGAAAAAGGAAATGAGATTCCTCATTTTCACAAAGTTCTCAATCTACAGGTATATAATATATAAAATCTTTAATGCAAGTAATCTACCACTAAGCTAATTGGGAAGTTTATTGGGAAGCTCTGTTCTCATTTTCAGTGGTATCTTTTTATATCACTATGCATTCTCCTAAACTTCCATATGCTTTTAAAAATTTATTTTAAAATAACAAGCTAATTCTATCCTGTACTAACACATCACTGCTAATTTCTTAGTTAAACATTATCTGTCACATGAGCCAGTCACCCCTGAGGGTACATTTTTGTATGAGGACTATTCTGGAGGAGTACTTTTATTAGGATGGATTCCCTGCCTAATTTCTCTACAGTAATTAGAAAAAAAAAAAAAGTTACATGTACAGACATGCAAAGCCTGTGTTTTGAAGGTGCCTGAATATGTGTCAAGAAAAATGGCAAAATAAAAATTCTTATATTTAATATTAGGCTTGTCAACATGATATATGTGTTTTACAGACATTCTAATCTCTAGTTACTCTGATGTGGTTATGGTGGAAAATAATACTAAATATAGAACCATGACAATTGAAATAATTCCTCTACTTGTAGTTACAAAACTTTGGATATCTGTATTTTAGAGACACAAGTGAAGGCCATATAAAGTTTTGAATCTATTGTAAACATTGTGCATTTTGACATTGACCATTTGCTGCCCAGCAAATATGTCACTGTTATAATTTTCATGGTATCAAAGGGGGGAGGGGGAAACAATTGTCAGTAAGGTGAGAGACATCTTTTCTTTGTTGCTGAAATTATATTGAATCAGACAATTTTATATTCCACCTTCCAGAGTAACTTGTATTAATTTTTAAATTTTGGGAAAGGATGGAGTCCAGAATTTGGGAGGAGGCCTTGACTTTCAAGAAGATCTGGGCATTTATAGACAAGATTCTGGAAAATAAAGTTGCCTCATCTTGACAAGTATCAACTCCCCTCTCCAGACAGGCTTTATGTCTGCTTGCAGAACACTTATTTCATAAGAAGGAACATGAAGGTCAAAGAGCACAGAACAATGTTCTAGCAGTAAGATTCAATATCCTTAAAAATTATCCTCTCAAGGGAGGCTGCAGGAGACCCATTGCTTGAGTCATTTAAATCTAAACTGGACAAAACTTCAGAGAGTACACTATAGGGAACAGTTTTGGATGAGTGGGGGCTGCACAAGTTGATTTAACAAATTGCTCCCATTCCCAGCTCCTGTGATTTTGCAGCAACTTCTAAAAGATGCAAAATACACAGAGTTTCCAAAATGGTTGAGCACCCACCCAATGGGTTGAGCAGATATCCAAAATTTTGTAACTATAAGTAGAGGAATTATTTTAATTGTCATTTTAATCTTACATCTTTTTCTGGAGCCACATTATATAGGCCTTGTTCAGTTGTGCCATAAACTAGGGCTAGGCACAGCAGATATATTATGGGATTATGATTCACAGTGGCACACTACCTCCAAATATCAAGGCTATTGTCAAACATTTAAGATCATGCTCTCTCTCTCAGTTCTTCCCCTAACAGAACTGCATCATTTAATTGTAAATTTTAGCTATAGCTAAAATCATCATGATTTTGTTTTGTATTTTGATCATTTATTTTGGTTTGTCTGCTTCCCCCCTCAAATTACAAGACAATCAGTGCATAGAATTATTGAAATAGTGTGCTAAATAAAAACCTACCATGTAACTTTTAGCAGATACATCTGAATCTGCACTGGTTTTGTTCTGAAGCATTTGTATTGAGTAATAGTAACAAAAAACTGTGGGGTTATTTTCACTTTAGAACAGTAAAATACAGGTACTGTTCCAAGGGTAGTTTCAAGCAAACGTCAGTGGACAAGGAAAAACCCCATATTTTGTAAGTAAAAGCTTGACAACCTCTACACAGGACTGAACCCAACATAGCCAATGTGCACAGATCAGATGTGCAACACCTCAGAAAAGTGTAAACTACTCTTTAGCAAGGAGTATGATGAAAGTATGATGAAATCTAAAAAACTTTATGGTTTTATGCTGTACATGGTTTAGGGATTAAGGTCAGTCATATTTACTTTTATTTAGGTCTATGCTAGAATTCAAGCCTTTATTTCCAGAATTAAACACTGAATTTTGTCACCTATTGCCACTGAACATTTTGCTTGGCTGCCTATCCATAAAAAGCCTGTCATAGCATAGCATTTGTGGGTAAGAAGAACCAAGCCTGCTATGCTTATGAAAATTAAACAGTAGTTTAAAAAAAATAAAATCCTATAAACTATTTGGGAACTGTACTATGAATAATATTATAAATGCTTTAAACCATGAAGGAACAAAATTTGCTATGCAGCTTTCAGATGGTGGCTCTTTTATTCCTTTAATAATGTTT
>NW_005054423.1:1919164-1946436 GCF_000277835.1 Geospiza fortis
CCAAAACTAAATTTAAAAGACTGATGAAACTAATGCTTGATTTACAGACATGAGAGATACAGAGTAGAAAATACATTAATCACCACCAAACATTCTGATCCTGCTGATTATTTTAAGTGACTATCAAAGATGAGAGACTTCTCTTTCACTTGGAGGAATGGGAGAGCTAAAAATATAAAAATGAAACTGTTACCAATGGGCCAAAAGCAAACAGAGAACAGAATTTACTGCACTAATGAAAGCCATTGCTGCTGAATCAAATTTCTCTCTTGATAAGATTTCAAAACCCACTAAGTACATATTACCCAGTGATGTGTGCATTCTTGGAAAAAGCTGCTGTGAATCTTCAAGGCAGCCCAGGCTTAAGTGATGTGCAAAGAACCTATGGTAATGATGATGACATTAAAAGGTTCATAGAACCAGTATCAATAGCTAGAAGCAAGATGAAGCAATAGCTTTCTGCAAGGGATCATAGGCAAAACACAAAGCTAAGGAAAAAGAGAATGTGAATTTTAAGAACAGCTGAAAACAGCAGGTGAACTCTTCCATCTACAGTCACTCAGAAAATAAGAAGAAGTTTGAAGAACAAAGATGAGCTGAAACTAAAATTCTGTATAAATTAGAATTCCGCCAAATAACTCCTTATTAGGAACTATGCTGAGCAAACACTGCAGTAATTTTCAGACCTTGCTCAGCATTTGATGCCCATAAATTACATTAAAAATGTAATGGTAAAATTACATTATCTAGAAAAATGTATCCCACAGGTGAGAGGATTGTGACACATAGTCTCAGAACCACACAATAATTCTGACACTAAAACCCACTTGTTTACGAAGAAAATAACAGAATTTAAAGTTAATATATCCTTTTATTCAGAAATGAAGCTATCTTATTTTGCAAAATTTAATATTCACAAGTAATAATCTAGTTTAAGCACTATATAAAGAAGATGAAATGAACTGTAGTTTGAATCATTCCATCTTTTCTGAATTAGCATTATTTTCATGGGTTCCATTTCAAAACTTTTGTAAAAGCAAATACTGCATTTAAAAAATCATAGTACTTTGCAAAATTTAGCTGGGTTTTCTGTATTTTGGAAATCCATAAAAAATACTGGATGGTCAAACATGAAAGTGAAATCCCTTATAAACCTGTATTAACCAGTGAGACTAATCAGTGCTACTTCTCTGCCTAGAATGAGGAAAGCGAATCACAAAGAAGAATTTTAAGTGTGATGTTTACAATTAGGTTTCAATAGTTGCCTGTCTGAATAAACACATTCTTTCAAATTGAGGATCTTACTAATGTTAACGTTGTCCCTTAAACAAATATGTAGGACAGAATGGATGGTCTTTGCTACAGGGAAAACAGTTATCAACCCTGTAAGCATCAGTAAAAACAAGCAAATACTTCAATATAGGGGATCCTAGTGAGGCTTCTTCTGAAGTGCATTTTGGGTTTGGGTCCTAGACAAAAGAAATTGCACACTTGCAGAGGAATTCACAAGAAACAGACTTGAACTGTAAGACAGTGAGTCGTCAGGGAGCTTCAGCAAATCCTTCATGCAAAGAACGGTGCAGAGGAATTGTCCTGCTGGCTGAAAATATACACGCTGCAAGAAGAAGGAAAAATATACACGCTGCAGCCAAGGAAAAGCTTGCTTGGAAGCTTGCTTCCAGAAAGATACTTCTTAAATGATTCTTAGCATCAAATATGAATGTGAGCTATCAGACAGAGCAGGGTAGAGAAGAAAATAGAAATGGGTTAATTAGGTGTAGAAAATACTATTGTTGAGCATATACTGGTGCACATCTAAGTACATTACTGTTTTTCTATGATGAATGATTAAAATAATCTCCCTTTTTTTTTTTCTTTCCACTCACTATCACTGCTCCATTATGTATCATTAGGGAATGGAGATTTATGTATGCAAGTATTTTCCAGGCAACAAAAGGGGGATGTAGGGGCTGTTTAGCATATGGCAGAAGAGAAAGTTAACAACAAGATTCTAGCAGCTGCTTTACACAGTGGGCTTTGCCCACAATGGGCTAATTAACCTTAAGAAAATGAAAGATGAGAGGGTAAAAATCCATCTCAATTGGCAGTGCACTGTGCATGATATCAAAGAAGAGGTGTTTGGTGGAAATTAGAAAATCTGAATATGGAATTGTTATGGAACAGTTGGCCTCTAATAATGCTTTTTGTATTATTAACAGGACAATTTAAAGACTTTGAGGCTACATTGGTACCAGTGAGTTAAAGAGCATTAGGGAACATTTCCCAGAAACTGAGAGAAAACCTTCTGTAAATTTAAAGAGAAAGAATGGTTGTGGACACTGTTTTTGCCTAGGCCAACTAGCCTCCTCCTAAACAACTCCAGAGCACAGCTTAGAGGGTGGGTTCATGGGTCCAGGACCATTCCCCAGACACATTTTGCATGGGAACTTCCTGGTGTTGAAATAAAAAAATATATATCCAAGCAAATTTCTTTGAGCCATATAGACGAATCCTGAGTTTTCTGAAGCCCTTTTTTACCTGAAGATCAACCTAGCCAAAGCTATTTAGCAAAGTTATATAGAGAAACCATATCTATAATTTTAATGAACAACAACCAGCCATTCTAGGACCAGGACACTGTATGCCATTAAGGAAATACAGCAACTTTATATTTCCTTTATATGCAATCTCTGTGCCAATAACTGTTTGACAAAAGCCAGAGGGCACTCAGCCAGAAACTCCATTGTGGAAGGAAAGCCTCTCTGATCCAACGAAGAGAAAAACAAGATGCTTTGACCACCACTTAGGGAAACAATAACATGATCATCATCAATCACAGTAGACCTGGGTAGTAGAGAAGACATGGCTACAGTCTCAGTATGTCTAATAACACTGGTGATTAAGACTTTATTTTACTTGCCAAAGTGTGTTGCTTCCTAAAGCAAAGCTTAGAGATCAACAGCAGGTGGGATTACTGGATAAAATGAGGTGAGGGGTCTTAACTAGCTTCCTAATTCTTCTGTGCACATATTTGATATGAATATGCAAAATTAGAAGATGACTGTGAGAGCTTCAGTCTGCAAGGCTGCAGTCAAATGAACCTAGAGTGCAAAACTGGAGCCTACTTCAAGAAACACATTAGGCTTATTCTTTGAGGACTAAAAATCCGGCTGCAGATATCTTGGTTCCTTAACATGAATGAAACTTATTGCAAGAGGAAGTGCTTTCCAGCATGAGCAGAACCCAGAGCCACATGAGAATCAAAACTGTCAATAAAGCGAGTTAGGTGTTCTGTTAAAAATGCAAGCCCAAATGAAGGGGTACATGTCTGTAATGACTTTATAAACTGGAATTTGGATTACAATTGAAACTGCCTTTACAAATTACCTTCCACAAGCTCTTTTTTATTTCAGCAGGCAGTTATTCAGAAATATAATAGAGGGTCCTGGGCAGCATTTATATTAAATATTTATTCTGGATTAAACAACAGATTGGAGTGGTCTAAGGGTTGAACCACTTGCCTGATAAACTGACAATGTGAGAATATATTTTGTGCTTAATGAGATATTACATTAAATATTTGCATACAAAAAATTACATACAAAATTCTAACCCATGTTTTGACAAAAGGAGTATCATTCAAAACAAACAAATAAGTAAAACAATTATATATTTCTATTGCTTTTGTTAGAAAAAACTAGTATTGGCTAAAAACATTTCTCTCTCTCTTTTTTTTTTTATTTTTGGAGAAGTCAGATGTATCATCCAGGCTACACATCACTGGAGAAATGCACTGAGTATATCCCATAGGAGTACTTATTAGCTATTCACACAAGTCTAACCAGCATGATATGAATGCATAATATGCTTTGTCTTAGAAGGGGATGGTGACTGTGCAAGATGATCAAATTAATAAAACGAGAAAATCATCCCCTTATAGACTTACTGTTTGAACTTTGTGGAAATCCAGGTAAGGAGGATGGACCATTCATTCCAGGCAGAAGAACAGGAGGAAGGCCAGGGAGTCCTGGATAAGCTGCTGGCAAACTGATACCATGAAGAGAACTGCTGTCCATCATGCCTGGCTGCTGTACTGTTAATCCTAGCACATCAGTAGCCTTCTTTATGCGATCCAATTCTTGCTGTGCCATCAGCTGTCTAACCGTTGTAGGAGCTAAATAATCTTTCTCCCGGTCTAGCTGACTTCCCACAGTTTCTCTCACTTTTGTAATATGTTGTTTGGAAAAGATATGATCTCTTATGGACAAACGTGCAGAATATTTCACGCCACATAGAGAACATTCTGGCTTTGTCCCATCAGGTCCAGTCTGATTTATCATGAATGGCTTCCCTATGTTAATTTTGAATTTCTTTTCCTTAGCCCGGGCATTCTGAAACCAGACCTGAACCACACGTTTGGGCAGACCAATCTCATTCCCTAGCATTTCACATTCCTGCATGGTTGGAGTCCGGTAGTCACTAAAGCAAGCCTTGAGAACTTTAAGCTGAAGGTTACTCATTTGTGTTCGGAAACGTTTGTGGCCTGGCCGATCACTGTTTTTGGATTTAAAGGGATTGCTAGCTCCAAATGGGTTAGGTGAACTTGGATCAGCTATGCTTGAAGTTTCACTGCGGTCGGCATTGTCATCAGGGTCATCAGTAATGTAGTAACTTTGGTCGTGGTCACCATCTTTTTCACTGAAGTGTATTGAAGGGCTTGTTAGGGAAAAGAGAAATTTATCATCAGTATTCTCATTTGTAGGTGTAGTTGCTGCTTTTGGCAGTGCGTCATTCACAAGTGGTTTTGGTTCTTTGGGGGGTGATGCAGGTTTTGCATCCCCTGAACTGCCAGTTGTGCTTTCCATTTCATTGTTCCCCTCATCCCCTGTTGTGGCATCACTAATTGCTGTATTAATTGATGAAGTCTCATCAAAGTCAGTCTTGTTTTGATCATATCCAGAGTCAGCAGGAGGGGCGTTCAAATTTTCTATATCCTCACCAGACTCTGCTTTAAAAGAAGAAGGACTTAAAAGGTTCTTCGGTGACATTTCTGCAGTTTTGCTAACAGGGGTTGATACAGTGGAGGCTAATTCATTTTCGCTTGATAATTCAGTTTTTGCTAATGACAGTGATGGGTAATCAAAAAATATGTACTTTTGTGGACTTTCTCCTCCGTCTTCATTTGATATCAAAGGACTTGGAGGCAAACTATAGCCGGCCTGTTTTCCTTCATTCCAATGTCGAGAGCGGATGTGACTTTCTAAAGCAGATTTTGCTTTAAACAGAGCTCGACAAAAAGGACATCTTTTATGGGACTGGGCTGGACCAACTGCACGGAATTGTCCCTTTCTTTCCCGGGCTCTTGTGTTCTGAAACCAGACTTGTACGACTCTCTTTTTCAGTCCCACTTCACGTGCAATATGATCTAGCATCTTTCTGGTGGGATTGGAATCTAGCAGGTACTTTTCATAGAGTATTTCCAGCTGCTCTGGAGTAATTGTAGTTCTTAAACGCTTATCACGATGTTGATCTTCTCCACTGTTTCCTCCCTCCTTCTCACTACAGTTATTTTCTTCTTTATCATCTAGTTTCCGTTTCAGGGAACCAGAAACTGTAGCAGGGTGTGCTGTGTGCGATGAGCCAGTTTGTGGTGGCATCTGAGCAAGAGAACTGTTAAGCAACTGTCCAGTCATCAAAGGATTATTTGGGTCAAATATCATGTAGGGCATATCCATTGGTCTTTCTAAAAACTGTGAGTGAAGAAATTGGTTTTGAGCTGCTAGGAAATGCATGTGCTGGTGCTCTTGCCAAAGTTCTAGAGTTGGAAAGGCAACTGTACACTGATCACACTGATACTGTAATAATTGAGGAGGTAGACTGTTCTGTAGAGAAGTCATTGAAATTGGCAAAGGACTGGAAGGAACAGGTGTGTTTTGTGATGCAGAAGGAGGTCTCCCTACAATCTGGGATTGCTTTTGTTGTGGTGGTTGAGAAGCTGAGGGCTGTGGGTCAGAAGATGTTACTGGAGTAGACTGTACTGGTTTGGCGCTTTGGGAGGTTGTATCTGTTTGCTTAGAGGTGGTTTCATTTTGTTTTGGTTTTTCTGTGGACTCTGGTTTAGGAGAAGCCTTCTCAGGTTCTGGTTTGGGTGATGGAATCAAAGGAGTACTAGAACCAGAGCCAGAGTTTGCTGCTGTGACTGTCAAGCTTTTTGATGAGTCATTTTGGCCCGAAACTGTACAGTTCTTATACACTGTTTGATCAGAGGCATCCATAGAGTCTTCAGTTTGGCTTTCATCTTGAGCATCATCATCTTCATCTTTATAACACTGCTTTTTCTGGTGTGTAATTAAATCAAAGATCCTGGGAAAAACCACACTGCACTTTTTGCACTGATACTGCATGTTACTAGTTCGGATGTAACGCTCATTTGTCAGTTCCCTTTTCTCACTGTCTTTAGTTTCAGCTTGATTCTCGTAACTTTTGCGAGCTTTTTGTCGTGCATTTTGGAACCATACGACAATAACTCGAGTAGGTAGGTTAAGTACAGTTGAAAGCTGTTCGATTTCATCATCCTTTGGATAAGCATTTGTATCAAAGAAGTCTTGGAGGACACGAAGCTGGTAGTCAGTAAACCGAGTCCTGGATGACCTCTTGCTGAAAGACGCATCAGACTTGTAGGGTTCTACAGCTGAAGGCTGAGGATCTATTCTGATATCTTCCAACACTGTTATAGGAGGATTGCTGAAATTATACGGCGAATCCTTATTTCTCTGTCGTTCTTTAAACAGCGTATTTCGAAACCAGTGCTTGATAACTTTCTGTGAAAGACCAGATTTCTCAGCCATTTCTTGGATCTGCTCTTCACTTGGAGAATTGTTAATATCAAAATAAGCCCGCAAGATTTTTAACTGGTCATCTGTGATTCTTGTACGTGGACGCTTGAACTGAGAGTGCCGCAGGAAATTGGGATCTAATCCCAGCTGCTGCTGGCAAAGCTGGGTAAGATCAGCAGATAAAGTATCCATTGGTGGCAGCTGGAGGGCAAGCTGAGGAGGCAGTGCAGGGTGTTGCACTGGCTGCATCATAATTGGAGGGAAAAGTGGGAGATCAAGTGAAACGGGAAGCTGGACTTGAGGTGGGGCTGATGGTGGTGGTGGTGGAGGAGGTGGAGGTGGTGGCGGAGGAGGCGGTGGTGGAGGTGTAGGCGGTGGGGCCTGCAAAGGTGTGGGAGCTGTGTTTTGAATTTTTCCAGCTCCAGCTGAAGACGGCTGAGAAGGAGTTGGAGGAGGAGGAGGAGGAGGTGGTGGCGGAGGTGGTGGTGGAGGTGGTGGCGTTTCTGGAGAAGATGGAGAAATTGGATAAAGTTTGTCATATGCCTCCCTGTACTGTCGGGCAAATTTTTCTAATGCTCCATATGGAAAAAAATGTCCATGCACGTGTTCCTGATGACTCTTCAAAATAAGAATGTTGGAAAAAAGCTTACTGCAGGTTCCACACTCCAGTTTGTCTGTGTTTTCACCATCCCCAGTCTTGCTTTTTTTCTGCACTTTTTGTCTGTTCTCATTGTATTGGATAACTAACTCAAACCCAAAGTTCTCCAGCAAAGCCTTGGCTGCATTCCCCCTTGCTCCAGAAGCTATTCTGGGTGGTGGGATGGCTGGTTCTGAGGATTTTGGCTTCTTCATATCTTTGTTTTCTTTTAGTCCTTCATTCTCATTAGTAAATTCTTGCTTTGGCTTCTCGTGTTTCTCAGAAACTTCTTCTGACTCCTTATACGATGGCATATCCTTTATCAGCTGGCAGTCTGTACTCACTAAGGTATTTTGCTCTGCTTTCATCAGCTTACTACTTTGCTGCTGCTGCTTTTGGGACTGAAGTTGGGGTTGGGTGGACTGGTACTGCTGTGCCTGTTGCTGCAGTATCTGTAGCTGGGTTTGGCCAACATGGTGCTGAGTTTGTATCTGCTGCTTCAAATCTTCAAGCAGTGATCCTGTCATACCAGCCATCCCAGGCATGCCAAACGTGGCAGAACCAGGCAAACCCAGATCTGGGCTTAAGCTAAATTCTGTCCCAGGTATATAGAATGGGAAAAGGAACTGAGGCTGTTGAAATTGGAGCAGTGCTTCTGGTGTCATTGGAAAGTGAGGCAAAAAAGCTGGATTTAGAAACTGCGGTTGAAAGAATGCAGCTTGTTGCTGCAGTTCGTGCTGTAGTTGCATTTGAAGTTGTGCTGGTGACTGGGGTGGGTGATGTGTAGGCTGAGCAGAAATTAATTCAGAAGCTTGCTTTTTATTTAATTCTTTGGCATCTAAATGTGTTTCTTTGCTGTTAACTGCTGGTAAGGTCACAGATTCTAGCATTCCTTGGCTGGGGCTATTCACATTCCCTGCTACACTATTACCACTACTTGTATTACCACTTGGTTCTAGCTTTGCAGCCCTTGCCTTTGTCTGATGAAGCACAGATCTCATATGGATTTCCAGTGTAGAACTTTGGCTATATGCAACATTACAAATGCTGCACTTGTAGGGTTTGTTGTCAGTGCTGCTGTTGGTTTCTTGAGGGACAGGACTTGATGCTTCCTGTAAAACCTTTTTGAGTTTATGCAGATGGGACACTGAGTTATAGTGGACCAAGAGAATGTTCTTTTGGGTGAAAGACTCTTTACACACTGTACACTTGTATGGGCGAGATGGATCTAGAAATTTTTCCATAGTAAAATTTGGCCCTTTTCTAAAAGGTAAGGTCCGCTTTGGTTCCGAGCCCATATCATCTGGAATAGAGCTACTATCACTTCCTACAGGACTTGCTTTACCTTCCTGGTCCATCTCATAATCTCTTTCTATTTCCTGTTCTAGTGCATGATCGTCTTGTGCCATACTTTCACTCTCTCCCCACAGTTCACCATTGACAGGTAAAGATGCACACAGCTGCTGAAGCTCAGCTTCATTGAGTTCAGGATGTCCTGCTTCCAAGTGTTTTTTTAAAGCCTGGAATGTACGGAAGCTACGTTGGCAAAGGCTACACATGGTAGCCGCCCGAATAGCGTGGTACTGGGAATGTATCTGAAGCTTCTGCATAGTCTTAAAAGCCAAGCTACAATGGTTACAGCGGTACTTATAGACATGGCGGTCAGAAACAGACAGCTGTTGCTTCTTCTGCTGCTCACTTAGCTGCTCTGTCATAGACTCAGTGGTCTTTATATCTTTACTGCTGCTCTTATTCCAATCGGGTGTTTCAGCAGATTCCTTAGGTGGCTTCTGTTCCTCAGTCTTAATTTCCATTCCAGTTTTTGATTCATCGATCCCAGGGGTACTTTTCTCATCCACAGGACTTTCACCTAGTTAGAGAAAGTGAAGTGCCTTTTACACAAGTAGAAGAGAAAGCACACAGTATTCATTTTAATTTATTTTTTCATCAGAAACCAAGAAAGGCACCTAGTATGCCATGTGTCAGCTTAGCAAAATATAACAACCTGTCTTTGTTCCAGAAAACAAAGTGGGGAGGATAAACAGGAGTTTAAAAAAAGGAATAAAACTCATACACAACGATCAGATTGGCAGCAGCATCTGGCCGAGCAGTGGCATAGGGCTTTTCTTTGCCAGAAGGTAGGAGTTGATTAGTACAATGGGAGCATCAAACAAGAAAAGGAAATAAAGAATAGGAAAGAGGAAAAGAGTAGAAAAATGGAGACAACAGGTAGGACAGATGATTAGAAAGAGGATGAGAATGGTAGGAGAAGAGAGGGAGGAACACGCCGTGACAACTAGCAAAATTTCTCAGTGCATAATACAGTAAGTGTCCAGGATCAGAAACCTGCTACTGGAAATGAAGACAAAATCACTTACCTAACATTCCCCACTGATGGTGAAAGAGCCACTGTCTTTTGGGACTGGGTCTTATTTGCTGGTTAAATAAGGAGGATCTTGCCCTCAATGTGGCTAGGCACTGCTGTTTGATTTTACCTCCACCAAAAGCAAGGAGTCTGGCATACATGTGCTTTCTACCAGCTCAGCCAAATTCAGACCCTTTGCTGCTTTTTTGTTTTTTAATCTCTGTGACTATAAGCAAGCCAGAAAAAGATTTGCTTTACCAAGTAACAAGTAGTTTTATTTCTAAATTGCCCATACTTAGCTTTTACATGTCTGGGCTTTTTCTTGCATACCTGGATATTTTCCAGACCCCTCAGCTGTAATGGTTGCAGGTGTGTCACGTTCAGATTTCTCTGAAGCAGCTGCTGGCAATAGCATACTATTGGGCATCATGACATCTGGTACAGGAACCTTTGAAAACCAAGAATATGGTATTATTATAGAAAAAAGTCCCACTGTTTAATAGTATACAACAGTATGAAATTATAACTCAAAAGATCCACCATATCTGGATGACTGTCAGAATCAAGATCCTGATTCAGTCCTTGATTATGGTTTCTGACAGATCATAACCCAGAGCATCATGTGTCCCTTGGTGGAGAATCAACTCAAAATAATCCACAATAAGGGGATGCTATAGAACTACATGCACTCAATATTTCATTGGTCTCAGTATCACCACAAAGGTTTTGCTGACTTTGCCAGGGTCATTGGATTTATCAGGGGAATTCTCCTAGGATATCCTCCAAAGACAGAGATCACATTGAGATATGGTGACCAGTCACCTAGGATATCCTCCAAAGACAGAGATCACATTGAGATATGGTGACCAGTTAGTGTTTCACTGAGGGCATTCCGACTTTTCTTCACCTGTATTTTTTTTTCCACAAACGGTGGACATTCCATGATCTTTGAAAGAAAATGATGTTTATTTCAGTAGGGAAGTAACAATTTATTTCTATTTAAAATCAGATATTTTTTTCTTTTTCTTGACTTCAATTTCTTATGTATCGTCTTCAGATTGATTTAACTGTTGAGTTATGCTTTCAAATTAGACACAAAAATCTTCTAAGGACGTATTTTTAATCTGGTAGTATTCAGTTTAGCTAGGTTGATATGAGTATCAAGTTGCTCAAAATTTCGTGTTTTTATTTTACTTTGATCTTAAAAACAAATTAACATCAGAAATATAGGACTGTCCTAGTAGGACTTAGTAAGTTTAAGTTCAAGCTCCTGCACTGCCAGATTCTGTCTAAAGAATCTTGGGTAAATCAGTACAGACTGTGCTGCAGCTCCTCACCACTAACAGAAGGACAGGACTTCCTTCATACAGAGGTAAAAAGATTATCCACAGAAGAGATTTTGAGTTGCAAATAAATAATGAAAGCTACGTTCATTATGAGCTATGAGTAGAAATATCTTTTGTTCCTCTAATATTGGATGCATAAGAATGACATATATATACATATGCACAAATTGCCTCCTGGAATAAAATATTCTAGACATTTAAAAAAAAGGCAACTGAGTTTAGTACATTTTTGATTTAAACATGGCATTAATAGCATTCTCTCACAGGACTTACGATTTTGAGTTTACTTGGTAGAGAAGGTCTTTTAAAAAATTATGGAGAGAACTGTAAATGTCCCAGGGGAAAAAAATTGCTATAAGTAGTATTTACTTTTTTGTCAGATGGTGCAGTTATGGACAGAGCATATTAGTGTTAGCACTGATGAAAATTTCAATTATGAAGATTATGTTTTAAAATCTTTTCCCTGGGAAACATTGGGTTTTTTCCCCTTTCATAAACACCGGGACAACTCCCCAGCACCTGATGAGGAAAGATTTCAAAGTTGCTTCATTATCAGCATAGAGGGAACCAGGAAGAACTTGAGATGAAAGCTAGTGCTGCTCAATATGGAGGGGCAGATTTTCCATTTTCCTAAAAGGGTTTGTAAAAGTTAAATTTCTATTACATTCTCCTTCCAGCGGGCCAAAATTACATGGTCTGTCAGAGCTATAATTAGTAGAAAACCAAGGATAAGAAAAGAAGTTCCCCAAGTGTGTATTTCCTCCTCAGGTCTAAGCACAAGGAACTCTAGACCTTCAGTCAAGAGGTCTCAATTATTTCTAATATTTTTACCACTTTAGTTGGGTATGAGGTGGTGGATTTACAACCACACCTATATAAATGAAGGAGCCATCTATGGATACAGAAGTAAATACTTAAGGAGTTGGATCACTGAGATTTCCAAGTACATTTCCATTTAAGAAGGCAAGACAACCAGAGCCAGTTTGTCTTAGGAGGTCTGTTTTCTAGCTGAATTTATGCTGTAATAACAAATAAGTACAAGACCTGATTGTGTTTCTACTCACATTGTTTTGAATGGATGTTTGAACTGCTGTTTTACAGTGAATTTCATGTAATGTAATGTATAGTAGAGGTATACACAGTGATCCTTCTATGTTTGAGAACTATATTCTTTAGGGTGTTCCTATTACTTTACAAACAAAAGTCACAATACCTCTGAGACCTGGATATTATTAGACCAAATTTTCAGGTATGCACGTAGAGATATGGACTGCCTTAACTTTTCCGAGGTTAATGTCAGTGAGGAACCAAAGGCTTTTTCCCAAGGGACAGCAGTCACTGGATGAGCTGACAAGAGAACCTAAGAGCCCTGATCCAGTCCTCTCCCCAGGCTTCTGGAACACTTCGTCACAACAAATACATTGCCCACAAGGCCCAAGCATATTTGTGTAGCATGTGCATCAGTATTTGGAGCACTTACTGTCATGAGCAGTTTCTCCACACAGTCAGGGGACACACTGTGCAGATGGGTCAAATGAAGCTGGAGATGCATTTTGTTGCTGAGGACATCTTGGCAGAGGGGGCAGCAGATAACAGGTTGCATTGAATGCTGTGACAGGACATGCATCTGGATACGATTTGGGTCCCTACCATTGTAGTTACAATAAGGACATTGATAGAACTGAAAAAAAACCAAGTTAAGATGCAGGCTATTAGTCAATGTGCTTTTTATAACTTGCTGATATAGCTATTTTAACAGCATATCATCTCTGTTTCATTCTTGAGTTATTTGAAAAAGAGTTCTAGAATGCAATTAAAGTGTTACATTTCCTTTTACCTGCTCATGACAAAATTTATTGTCCTCTGGAGGCTTTGATTTTTTAGCTGCACCATCCTCTTCTTTTGCCAGAAGAAGCTGTTGTGCCCCTACCACAGTGTTCGCTTTTGGTTCCTTCTCTGGTGTGACTATTCCTGTTTTGAAAACATAATTTTTGAGAACATGTTTTAAACTTAAAAATATTCTGATTTATGAAGAGGCTCTGACTTCAAAGGTCTGTATTGTCTTTGAGGGTCTTTTTTTTTTTGTTTGCTTGCTTGTTTTTTAAACACTGAGAAAAAATAAAGATGAATAAAACAAGTCTGGTAAGCACAAAGGTGAAAATACACTTTTATTCTTGATACTCTATAAATACATTTAAAAATGGACTCTTCTCTACTGTTTAGATAACCCTAGGTTGCCTTTAAAGATTAATCAATAATGTTCTTTCTTTAGCAGCTCAGTATGAATTTGTCTATTACATTAAAACAAATCAGCTTTTGCTTAAAAAGCCTGTTTTCCAAATAATTAATTTGCTGCTGTTTAATTACCCTCTCTCTTTTCTAAACTGTCTGAGCAATATGATTATTGTGCTGTTTTGATAACTCCTGCCTGGTTACTATTCTGAAGCTAAATATAGCGAGGCTTTAAAAGAAATACTGTGGAGAATAGGATTTCAGAGCTAACTTAATATTAATTATATACAAAGATCAGTCATTTGGGATTGCTTTAGATGTTTACACTGTGAATTTTTATAGTCTGGCATTTGTGATCAAAACCAGAATATAATTGTTTACCATAGATAGTTGTACTATTAAGTATTAAATACTATATTTAATATTATGCCTGAGCTAGCTGTGTAATGCGGCCCAGTCTTGCACACATCAAAGAAAAGAGTGCAATTCTAATTTCCCAGTCCATCAGAAAATTCTTTCCAGCATCAATTTGCCAGATAATCTCTTCTGCTAGGCTGGATATTACAAGAGCATTGGGTAGGCATGTCACATACATCTCACGACAAACACAAAACCTCATTTACCAACCATTCCAATCTCATCATAGTGCGGCATCATCTGACCTTTTTTCTGCTGTTTATTATGAGTATTTCTAATTTTAACTTTCAATTTTCACCATCTTCCAGTCAATTTGCAACTAAATTATTTCCAGGGTGAGGACACTATCACTGGACACTGGGTGCAAATACATCTTGAAATGCAATGAAGCTAAACCATTGATTGCTATCAGACCCAACGTAAATATATAGTCCAGGGGTAATCTGATTGTATGCTGTGCATGAAGATTTATCTTGATTTTTTTCAATCCACATAAGGTTCATATAAATGAACAAATTGCACCTCGTTGCACAATAACCTAGGATTAATTTAAAAATAAGGTCATGGACATTTTGGCAACAAAGTAAACAAGAACAAAGAAAACACAAACTCAAGAACTTTTTATTATCCTTATTTTCATATAGATATAGACTTTGTGCAATATTTGATCTTACAAAGACAACATTAAAGAGAAGCAAAATAAGAGAACAGTTTTCAAGGTAAACACCAAATCCTCATGGAAAAATAATGACTAATTGAAAACTGAATCATACAGGGATATTTTCTGAAAGGCACTTAAAAAAAAAAAAACAACAACAAGTATAAAACAAGTTTTATGGCCTACACCTTAATGGTGATTTCCCCACACATTCACTTTCATTCCTAAGTTGTTAATGATTTCTTTTGATGTAATTTAGACCAGCAATTTTTTCCTGTTCTAGCTCAAATTTAAGCTTATTCCTGCCATATTTCCCTATTTATATATTCATCAATTCATCATCATATGTTTATCATCTGAACAAGTCCCTTTTTTCATCATATATATTCAATTCATCATCATTTGTTTATCATCTGAACAAGTCCCTTTTCGGAGCCCCCTGAATTTTTGCACTCTCAGGAGCAGATCTTGGAGGCCTCTTTTAGACTGCTCAGTCACTGTTGGGCCAACAACCCAAAGGGCTACCTGTGCTTAAAGGTAAAATCTAAGTGATGAAATCACATAGAGCACCATTTTATCACTCACTTTGCTTTATTACTATTAATAGAGTACTCCCTGGCTTATCTGTATTTAAATATCATTTAAGTATCTTAACTGTAAGAATTATGGGAAATAGAAAAATAACATACTATATGTTAAGAGAGAAAGGTTGTTTCTTGGGTTTTAGAAAAACAGATTCAAATTATTACTCTCTTTTTATTTCCAACGGTCAAAAACATCTCTACTGTTTTTTTCTTTACAATACGTCACTTTTAAGATATCCTTTTTAAAGACAAATGGGCCAGAATCTCAGTTGATGTAAACAGACATTGTTATACTGGAAGCTGAAATTAAAAACAAAATGGAAAAATTCTGCCTTCTCTTCCCCTCATCACACTAGATTGTTTTCAACTGGTTGTTACAGAAATTACAAACCAAGTTCTCCTTCAAAATTTACTTGCGAAAATGCACCTAACTGTGTTTTGGTGCTGCTAGTGAAATTTATCTTGAAGTGCACTCTGTGTGTGCCTGGGCACACACAAGGTTAATATTACACATCATCTTCCACCACAGGATGGAATAACTTAATTACTTCAAAGGGCCTATAATAATCATGAAACACATAGTTCTTGTTTCTATAAAAACAAGGGGGGTTTTTTGGTTAAATTTCTTTTGCGGTTAATATAATAAAACAGTGGAGTTATAAAACACTGTGCTGGGGTCAATAAATGCATAACAAAGCACAGCTTTTTACAATGTTTACTATGATATTTATATAAACTGTCAAAGTTTACAGAGGCTTTGTTGTTTTTGTTGTCATTTGGCTCTGGATTCATTCAACCTCAAGCACTGTAACTTCTTATATGACTGAAGTTGCATCTAGCCAATAGTAATGTAACTGATTCTGGGACTTATGGTGAGCTTTAAAGAAAAGAAAAAGGGTGGTTGATTTTGCCCTCTGGCATAGGGGAGTCACTTGCCCCTGCACATGGAGAAGACCAGAGTCCCCAAGCCACAGTGAACACGACAAAAGCAGAGTTCAACTTTTTACCCAATGGTCGAGTTACTAGTACTCGGTTCCTTGTCTCGAAGTACCAACACACTGCTATCCACGTTCAATTCACATTTTTAGGGAGCTTTGGTAGAAGAGGTGTAAACACCTACAGCCTTCTAGAAAGGGTATCAAAGGAGGAGTGAAAGAGAAGGGAAAATACCCTGGTCTTGAGCATAACTGTGTGCACTCTTCTCATAGCTACACGTTCCACTGCCATGCCATTCTTACCAGGCAGTTGTAGGAAAAGACTAAATCCAGTTGTTATCCATGTTTTAAATACTAACTTTTTATTCTTGAGACACATTATTTGTAGTTTGTTTTTTTTTTTGAAATTGTGAAACGCATCAGAATTTTTTTTTATAATATAAAATACGCATCTTATTTTAGATTAATAATACAATTTCAATATATTTAGCTCAAAAAGTAAGTTTAATTATAAATAAGTGCCATGAAATAGACTAGGCAATGATTGCCTGTCAATATCAGAATTATTTAACTTGTGTAGGATTGCTAATATAAAAATGACATAATTCACTGCAATTCAGATGTCATCAACTTTGCAATATATGTTGAAGCCCCAAAATAAAAATATTTGTGTGACTAATAAGAAGGAGAAAGTTAATAAAGTATATATATATTAGTGAGGAAAAAAAAATCCTGGAAAAGCCATGATAAAACAACTATTTTCTTATTTATAAATCTTTATATTTGATAAAGATTGCATAATTTAAGACTTCTGACACATCAGATGATGTTATTCAGACTCAAAATAATTCTAAAATTATAATTGCTGGTAGAGTATTCTTTCTAATTAGAGTAGAATGAAAGGATAATTTTCATTGCAATAATGAAGGTTAATTTCCATCCTTCCTCATGTTTACTACCTTATTAAAAAGTGCTCCCCTTAGCCATGGCAGAGACATATTACATTTTCAATGCAAATGTATTAATCTGGATAAATTCCATATTAATTCTTGCACTGCATAGAGCTGTAATTTGGATTATAATTAATCTAAAGTGGCACTAGATTTAAATGACAATATAAATGAGGCATTAGTAGGCTTTTCTATTCTGAATGAATATTCAACAAACATAACTTGCATATTGCCAAGTCACATTTTGAAAGCTCTTCTCCTTGAGATAAGGTAAGCAACGCAGCACAACAGCTTACACAAACACACTGTTACTAAATACATGTTAATCCTTTCTTGTCTAATAGATTCTATGCTAAAGAAGGGTCACACTACTTTCCTGTCTACCTTGTTAGTATTGTGATTAATTTATTGGTTTTTCTGAGATTTCTTTGGCAAGACTTGCAACACTCAATTCATGAGAAAGCCCAAATTAACATTCAATTATACAGAAGCAGTTATGCAGTCATTAGAAATACTTGTCAGCTCAGTGAAAATTAAGATGATGGTCAGAATGTTACATATGTAGAATTAATTTAGATTAGGAAAATAAAATTTTCCAAAAGATTCAGGATTTTACAGTACAAACTATTTTCTGCAAAGCACAAAGGCAATCATGTATTTCAGCCCTTGTTTTTATATGAATCTTACTGCAAAGTTATTTGTATAATTGCTGGCACGGGAATGCAGAACAATTACGCTGTTTTTTTGTAGTGCACCCAGTAGGCATCTGGATATAGGTTTGTCCTAATTAAACTTGGCCCTTATGAGTGGCTAATCCTGATGGAATTTTGAGAATTCCCCTTCAGTATTTTTTTTCTAGATTCCATTTTCTTCTTTTTTCTGTTTTTTTTTTATTTTTGTCTGGAGCTTTAATACCATATTCTTTCCTAAACAACTATAAATGGACTAGCCTAAGAAAAAGAGAGGGCTGCTAAATTCCCTGAAGTGGTTCATATTGTCCCCTAGACGAGGCGTATGGTAGGAAATGCAGGCTGCAAGTGGCTGTCACCCGTCTCCTGGGGAGTGTCCAGGCCAGCCCCTGAGGAGACTGCAGAGAAGGGCTTGTGACAGCCTGGGAGCATGGCTTTACTGCACTGCAGACAGTTCTGACCAAGTCAGAGAGCCAGCCAAGGGGAATATATGTTTTAAACCACAACACAGCTTCTTGCTCAACATCATCCTTGTCATCATCGGCCTTCCCTCAGCCTCTTGATCTCAAAAAATAAAGTGACTGAAGAGCAGCTGAGGTTGTAAACTGTGATGGGTACTGACCTTAGCCCGTCAACAAGCAAACTTAAGGAAGCTTTAATCTTTAAGTCAGTTTTCTGAACTGACTTGGCATAGAAAGGGCCATCTATAATTTTTTTTTTAATAAATTCAAAAATGTTTAATATGTAAAGAGCAAATTGCAGTATGGGTGAATTTGGGTGTAAAGGAACTCAGATGTAAAATGATATTTTTTCTACAACTATATGTCTTTATGGATAACACAACCTCCTTTGTATGCTGCTGTCATCAGCATACAAGGAAAAGATATATGACTACCTGAAACTAATAGGCTTCAACCTGTTTCAGCACTTCTTCTGCTTCAGTGAATCCAACATAATGTAACTAGGTATAGCGTGCGGCAAAAGTAGCCAATGTAATATTCATTGTGACCATAGATTTCCATCTCATACATAAAAAGCATGGGTGAAGTCACATATTTGCCAAATCAAACACAGAAAAAGCCTTGGGTATCTACACCAGATGCTGGCCCTAGGTTTGTTTGTGCACAAGTAAATGTCATGACATAGAGGTTTTGTTTTCAAAGACAGTAGCTTTCATTACTGGGCTTTGTCTATTCCAGGAGGTCAAAATTACCCAACCCATAATCCGTTTTCAATGATATTTCCTCTTTCTTAGGCTGAATCATCTGTAAACTTTTTCACTGGATTTTGTGTATTTTTTTGTAAATGCCTCAAATAAATGCCCAGGAAGAGGCCAAATTCTTGGGAGTAACTAATCTGTGAGCAAGAGCAAAAAATAATAACAAAAAAACCCCCACATTCTTTGGGTTAAAAGGGGGGCAAAACCTGATTGAAGAAAAAATTCAAGTGGTACCTAATCCTATGCTTATGAAAAATTAATATGCCATCAGAGGAATCACAAGTACAGCAAAGATTAATGAAAGGCGCTTAAAAAATTACAAGCACACAAACTGATTTGATTAAAAAATAATCTCACTGGTCGTCCTGTAATATTCTTCAACTTATCCGCATCTATCCTGTCAGATGGTTATGATTAAAAATAGGTCAATGGGAGGCTACTGATAGAAATCACATGCAAAATGCACATGCAATGAATAGTAGTGGGAATGTCCAGACAGTTTAAAATGAAAGAGCATTTCATAAGTTAAAAAAGGGGGAAAACAAAATTCTAGCATCTTACCAGAGTCTTTACTAGATTTTTTGCCTTCACTATTGTCTCTCTCACTTGAGTCTTTATCATCAGCCACAGCCACTGATGTACTTTTAGCAGACCCTTCTGTGTCTTCACCTTGTTCTTCTGTGGACAAACACAGAAAAGATCTCAGGAAAGGAACTCAGTGACCAGTTAACAGCAGTTAAAAAACATGTCCTGTAATAAGAACAGCACTAACAGAAGGTGGCAAAATAGGGGGGAAGAAGGGTCAGGGGGAAGAAAAGGGAAAGAACAGTGCTTTAAAGAGGTTGGATATTAATTCTAAAAAATTTGCAGTATTTCAAAATCTGACTGTGTCTTTACAAGAGTACCTGCTTTCCCCCAGTGTGACAGATTTAAAGCCTGTCATTTCGTATTCTTTGGCTAGAAATGATTTCTGTTAAAATACATTAAAATACATGCACATGCATGCACACGCACACATACACACACACACCACACACACATACACCCCCCACAGGCTGGAACAAAAGCAAGCACATGTAAAAATGCATCTTGGAGCCAAAAAAAAAAAAAAAAAAAAAAGGGAGATCTCAAATATAAATCCTATTAGTGCAGCAGTATCCCGCTAATTGCAGTAAGTAAGTATTAGGTATTAGGTACTGTATTAAATATAAACCTCTGGCTTTGCAGGAGAAGTCTCAAATTTTGTCTCCAGGGGGAGCCATTCAGGATAAATGATGCAACTTGGTGTACGGCTTCTGAGGAAGCAGCATTACCCACACCTCACTTACGTGTTCACACCAGCTAGATTACATGGAAATCTTCACAGTAACTCAAGCCCATTTAATTATTCGGTAAATCTTAGCTATGCTGCTACTGGTGGATTAATCTGTTTATGCAGTTAGCTTCTATGCTGGGGCTGTGTAGCACTAATCCGTGAAAGGCCCACTGTTCCTTTTCATCCTGTGATCATTTGTCTCTCACTGTGCTGATGTCACATTTTAATGAATTTTTAGCAATCTGAGTAATGCCAGATAACCAGACTTGCAACTCCCTACAGCACAGCATGCTGTTTTCATTGCAGCACACACACACACACACAAAAATAAAAATCATATTTCCCCGTTCAGGTAGGAATTATATAAATTAGGAGGTGAACGTAAAATGGGATTCCAAGCACCAGGCCGCTCGATTTCATAAAATCTTTAATGACCATATAAATTAACCCTGGAAAGGCAAAAGGTCACAGACACACATTTGCATACACTCTTCTATTCACTTTTGATAAGCAGAGCTTTTATGCAGGGAACATGATACAATTAACCCTTCAGGAACCATACAAAATGCAGCTACCGACATTTTAAGTGTCAAGCATTAACTGAAAATTACACACTGCATAAAATTTTCATTGTAAATGCTATAGTGATTGAAAGGGGAAATAGTGGCCCTCTTCGCACCCCATGTTTTATTAATAACATTCTGACAGCCGAATGAAATATCCTCTGTCATATGTAGCAGCTGAGCACAAAAAAATTGCTGCCTATTGCCTTACTGCCAGCCATACACTGAAACCCTATGCCTAGGCAAACAGCCCCTCAGATCGATGTGGCAAACCTATCCGATTCTCAACTCTCTGCAAAACCTTTTGTAAAGCGGAAGAGAAAAACACAGCTGCAATTTTGGAAACCAACCTTCTCCCCCAGCCAAAAAAAAAAGAAAAAAATCCTGACCACAGATCAATGTGTTTTGCATTGACATGGAAATACAATAGGTTAGGACTAAGCATGTGTGTCCACTTTCTGGAACAATGCAGGGAGAAAGACGGTCCCTTCTTTTAAAAATAATTGCATATTAAAAAAAAAATAATTTCCATGCGAATGGGAAGCCCACTCATGCTGTGTGAGCGCTCTCGTCCCACGCCGATAGCTAATCACACATGGCAGGGATCCCCGCGCAGCCAGAGTGCGGCTGGGTGGCGGGAGCGCGCCTCGGGATGCTGCGCGCCTCTGATCCCGCCTGGCAAGGCCTGTGCCGGCGCTGGGCACGCACACACCAGGTTCCTACCCAGGGTCGGGCCCCGTGGCCTCACAGAGCCGATGGCAATCCCTTTTCGACTCATCCTTGGGAATGGATGCATTGCTTCTTTTACTAGATTTACTGGCCCAATCCCCCTGGGCTGGAAAATGAAGTGTCAAAGTGCTACTGAGTGTCCTTATCTTGAGGGGACATAAAATTGTAAGGGCTATCGTGGCACACATTAATAAAACATTGTGTGCGTGTCAGGCAAAGAGAAAGAAAATTATGAAGGTACTAAAAGAAAAGCTACAGTATCATCTGGGTCTCATCAGACAATTTTTGCAGGGTGCTCTCCTGTTTTTCTGGTATGTGTTTTAAGTGTGAGAGAAATTCCCAGACATGTTCTCCTATACATCATCGTGGTGTCTGACCTCAGCCTGACCCTGGCAACAGTTTGAGAAATCTGAATGTGAACAAAGACTCTGTGTCAGCAGCAGGGAGAGATTGCGGGATAGACTTTCCCCATCAACTTAATCGCAAACAGCAGTTCTGAGGCCATAACTTTACAGGGCTGCACCAAGCCACAAACACATAACCTTTAGAGGTGAAACTGCCCCTCGCTCCCCACCCCCCCTTCTGTGATTTTTCTCAGTCTTGTGGTGCTCCCTTTGATGTAGCAAGGCAATTAGCTGTAATGTTCAAGTACTGCAGACCTGTTTTATGGTTTGGAAGGTGAGAGCTGTTTATTACAGGTAGGCTCCTGGGGGCCATAAAGGCTTTGCAAATTTTTAATCATGCAAAAAACTAATCAAAATGTAACTTATACACACCATAAAAATTAATATCATTATTATGCATGGTATAAATTGCCTGCCTTGGCTTTCAATGGCACTCCCTTCTAGAAAATACATTTGGCATTCATTTCAGAAATATGTATGGCATTCACTTCAGAAGTAAATTTCATAGACAGAAATGATAATACTACTTCTTCTATGTTCCTGCAAAATTACAGAAAGGTTGTCTGAGACTCGCACTGTCACGACATATATCAAAGGGACAAGATGGAAATAAAACAGCTCTAACTTAAAAGCAGTTAGCAAATTACAAAAAATCCTGAAGACCATTTGTCAGAACAGATATTGAGGAAATGTAACTATCAAAGACATTACATTCCTATGCCAGAACGCAACAAATATTTTTTTCAGCAACATTTTTGTTCTTACTACATGTGCCAACCAACAAGAATACCATGCAGAAATAAAAATTGGATGGCCCCTACTCAATGACACAAAATATGAACTATTATGTATGGACAAAACACAGTATGATTGTGCTACAGATTCCAGAATTAAGTTCCAACATTCTGTTTTAAATTTACAAGAGTCCTGCCTATATACATTTACAAATGTCAGCTTTGAAAATTAATAGAGCACCCGATTCAAATGCACTTTAATGGCTTTAATAACACTTACAATTGCAATATGATATTTTATTCACACCTGTTTTTATTTTTTCCAAATGTTGAAAATTTCTTTTGATGTTGAATGTCTTGAATTTAGCCATTATCAACCTTTTGCCTCACAATTGACTTAGAATAAACATAAAAATTAGGTTAGCAGCATTCTGCACTAAAACTGTGAAATAAGGAAAAATGAAAAATCTGTGTGTCAGAGGTAACATTAATCAGTTTATATTGTATATTCCATATTTTATGTCACATACTTTAGTATTTTAATCTACACACATGTCTAATTCTGTACTGATTTTATGAAGTAAGACCCTTGTGATTTTCCTCAGTCCGATGAAGTCAAGATGTGTGAAGATTTCAATTGCAAAATCCAGGCCTCAGCCAAAGCTGATTAGCAGGTACCAGCAAAAAAATTATATAAATATTCATACATATGTTAGAAAAGCCTAGCTTATGGAGGTGTGATTTAAGGAACAGATACATACACCACAAACAAGGGAGGGTATGCAGAAAAGTATAAACTTTTAAAAATGAAATAATTATTACTAAAACAAGACCAGGATGAGTAGAAACAATCCTCTCACCTTTAATTTAAATGCATTGTGATAATCACAGGGGCAACTGCCTTTCCCTGTGTATTACCAGAGAAGTTTCCCTACTGATGAGCAGCACTGGGAGTCTGTTCTCTAGTCTGTTTGAAAAAGCATATTATTTTCAGGGGTTGATTTTGGTTCGTTTGGGGTTTTTTACATCATTGATATATCAATTAACAGCCAGTAGTTCCTGTTTTGGTCCTGGATTATTTTGTTGTTGTTTTTGTTGTTGGTATCCCTTTTGCCCTCTACAAATTGCAAGTAATTTCCTAAATAAGGATGATCTACTGGCTGTGGGTGAGTAATTGTGGTTATGAGAGAGAAAACAAGATTAAGCAAGTGTTTGTGGCTGAGGGCCGGATGGATGGGGAACAAATAAATCAATCAACTGAAGTAGTAAGCAAATAAATATGAAATGAGAGAGACATTTTAAAAAATAATTGTGTTTTTTTTTACTGAATATGTTCAATAAGTAGCTGAATCTAAGGTACCCATAAGTGTTCAGCACACGTGTATCCTTGGTTCAACCAGTAGAGTGAATGGCTTATTAACAATCCAGATGAGAAGGTAACCACTAGTAAAGGATAATAGTAGGGTTTAGATTGGAGGGATGGACAGACAACAGACAATGGAGGGAAAGGAGAAACAATGGAAAACAAAGAAAAACCCACAGACTAAGCAAAGAAGTAAAGTTAAATACAAGAAGAGCTTGTGGATTGCCTTCTGGGCTATTCTAGTTCTACTACTTTGCCAATAAGCTCTTCCTGACTCCTGCATTGTCCACCCAAATATTCCAGAAAGTATTTGTTCTATATTCTGGCTGGCCTTGCAGAGGATGACTGAGGAATGGGATGCCTCACTCATTCAGGATCTTGACTGCATCCTCTAGTGGTCATATTTCATCTTCAAACAGGATTTCTAATTTCTCCTTTAGGGACTCGGGGCGAATAAAGGCACCAACCCGTTAATAACTGTTTCTAATCACTGTGTTATATTCAGAACTAGAGCTGTTAGAAAGCTGAACTTCCCACAAACAAGCCTATAATTAAGTGATGATCATCATATTGACCAGAAAGTGCTAACTGGCAGTTATTATCAAATTGTATCATTTTGTTTTGTGGTGCATCATTTGAATTTTTATGGCAGCCTAATGCTTCTCATTGAAATGTATCACTGTGCCAGGGGAGGCTGACTGCAAAGCTGGCTGGACAGAGTGTGCTGTGGTGACTCCTTCCCAAAGAGTGTCACAAATCACACCCACTTTATCCACCCACTCCACCCTACTCCCCACTTGCTACGCTCAGCCTCACCCCTCTGGCTGATGGAGGGAAGCAGCTCTCATCTACCCTACTTGGTTTTACTTCTTAGCTTCTGAAGGCAGAAAACATTCACCATCACCAGCTAATCTGCCCAGCACTTCATTATTTCCTAATCTAGTGTATTCCATTTTTTTTTAAATTTTTTAAACTGCAGTATACTTCCAGCTGCTGGAAAAGGAATGTTCTCCCCAGAAGTTTGGAGGGGTGGGGTGTTCTTTCTAGTCCGAATGCTGTGCAAGCTCTCCCTCCCTCTCGTTGCTCCCTGGGATTGTCGGCTTTCTAGTCTCCCTCCCGTAGTCTCAGAGCAAATCACAAAAGAATAATGTTTTACTCTGATAATAGTGAAAATGTGAAAAAGAATTGTTGGTAAACTTATGCTGAGCCATACCGATTTATCAGAAAATAGGAAAATCTGTGGGTTTTATTTTTGTTGTTTCATTTCTACGTTAATATTTTATCAAATATTTTGCAAGGAGCAAAAGAAGCATATGCTGACAAAACCATTAACAGAGAATGTCAGCTATTCAGAATGAAACTCAGAAATGCTTTCCAGATGTGATTGGAGATGTACAGTTAATCATTTATTATGCAGAAAGGGATACTTTTCTTACTTGGCCATCTCTAGAAAGGCATTGAAGCATGAAACTATATTGAGAATAGTCTAACTTTTCCAACTGATCATTACTTTTCTTTTGGCTGCCATTATGGTTCATAGAAAATGCTGTTTCCCCCATCAGCATAAAGCATGAAGAGCACTACCATTGTCTGACTTGAAGACTAATAAATTTCTACCAAGGTTATGTAGAAAAGAAAATTAAACCTCATTGTTAATTCTTATTCAACATGCTGGATATACCCTGCCTAATTTCAGGTATTGCTCTACGTTTATTCTCTGTGGAGGGAGACACAGATAACTTAAGGGCACAACTCTGACTTTACATAGGTGAATTGCTAATTGCTTCCTGATTGTAGAAGGATTTTAAAATGAAGTTTAATGTTTGGAATGCAGACTTTTCACCTGGACACTGCTGCTAAACACTGAAAGTTAGGTGAGTGAACCTAAGCCTGACCTAAAGCTCAGAAAGTCAAGGAGGGTTTTCTCTTAACATTCACCAGGGTCCTGGATGTTCATTTCAAGCCAGTGGGTGAAAAAAAAAATACTGGATCTTCACAGTATCATTCATTTTACTTTACTTTTTCTATTTTTTTGTTCAATCTGTGTATTCAATGTCCCTTCAAACACAAACACTTCTACCATCCCTAATTTCTTGCATTTTTTCCTACCTAAGCTGAGTTTTCACTATATCATGTAAGTGGTGAGATTGAGTCTCCCATTTGCAGTTTCCAGAAAAATCCTTTCCAAGTTTATTTACAAAGAAATTACAATGTTAATTAAGAACTCATTTAAAATGTCATTTCAATGATGTATTTTATTAGTGACTCAGTTTGGGGGTTTCTCTCTGAAATACACTGTAAAATCCTTTTTATTTACCTTGCAGACTTATCTTTCTCAATTATTCACCTCTTTTTGGCTCGCTAACAGTATGTCTCTGAAATTATCTGTAAAGAATTCCGTTAGTGCATACATTTCTTCTTTGTCTTTTGAGAATACTAGAGTAAAAGAATTTATTTTCTTTGCCATCTCCTGATCATTTTGGAATGACTATTCTCTGGTGGTCTAGCAGACCTAATGACTCCTGCAGGCTTTCTGTTTCTGAGATACTTTAACAATTCCTGTTTAGCTTTTCTAGGTACCTCCACATATTTTGTCCTCACAGCCAATCTCTATGTTCAGTTTTATTAATATCACTTTGGCTTCATTTCCACTTTTAAGGATACTTTTTCTGACCTGAATAAATTCTTGTACTATGTCTTGTAAGGTAGCTAACTACAGCCCTCCCATTTAAACATTCCTCTTTCTCGATGCTACATGTCACAGACAGAAGTAGGTGATATATTTATACTGAAAAACATTTTTCCTGAACAAAAACTTCCTGAATGTTTAACAAATAATCTTTACAGAATTATTTGTTGGAGGATTGAGGTGAGGGGGGTGTTGGTTTGTTTGTTTTCTACAATTACCTGACAAGTAGTTTATAGCATATATAGCAATCCATGGATTTATTTTTTTTACAAACCTACTTGCTGCAAATATTACTTTAAGTTCATCTTCTTTAACATATGTATACATGAAGTGGTCCTTGGTTTTGATGTTTTGGTTTTTTTTTCAGAAAGACAACACAGGTGCTATTTTAGCTTTTTCTCCAACCCAGATCGCAATGTTGGAGTGATTTGTAAGAATCTTCACCAAGACATCCACTGAAAATTACTCCAAATAATCTTCTATAAAAACTGGATTTCCTGGCTCAGCTGGAGCTGTACTATTAAAAATATAGTATACTAACACATGGTCAAACTCGTCTGACAGGAGGAAAAGATAAAAGTCTGCTCATCAAAACAAGTAAAAGTAG
>NW_005054423.1:1946459-1983959 GCF_000277835.1 Geospiza fortis
GTCTTTCCTTGCTTTCTCAAGACCCAATCTGGAAAGTTCAGACAACAAACATTTGTGTAATAATATGACCATTATGAAGTTTTGTGGAAGCACACAGTATTTTAGTGTGCTTGGGATGCATAGCCATAACATCACAAATCTCTATCCCCTTTCCACAGTATCAGGGTACTTTCAATTTCAGTACTTCAGTACTTCAACCTGATCTTTTCTTGCTGCATTTTGCGGTCAGGAATTACACTATACTACTGATTAATATGAGTCCACTGCCAAGTTTGTTGGAGACACTCTATAGCATACTCTGAAGAGGAGCAGTTATCACTTGGTTCTCCGCACAATGATGCATGACTCATGAATACTGAAATAGAGGAGATGGCAGACATAGATTTTTCTGAATTCAAAAATTCCAATTACACCCAGGGGTTCTCCCAGGGCCAAGTCAAGCATTTCAGGTCACCCAGTCTTGCTGTAAAGCTACCTGTATCAGAGCAACAGAAGGGCATGATTGGCCTTGGTTTGTATCCACTTTGCTTTTTACTGAACCAGTGGAACATAACGGATAATGTCTTCCATCTTCCACTTCCTCTTTCCTTCAGATAAGTTTTTCAATTCTCATTGTCCTGTGTACTGCTCTACTCTTACCTTTCCTAAATGTTCATCTAATTTGAATGTTCTTTCTTCCACACACAGCAGATGCCAATTTTCATTGTCAGCAATATAATTCTACCTTCCTGGAAGCAGAGGACATCCCTTGCCTATGGACTCCTCACTCACAACTGCCTAATGGGCACAAATCTTCAGTTCCAATCTAGCTAAAGTCCTGAAATGCCTTATGAGGCGGCTCCGTTGATACCACTGAAAATACCTCAGAGAAAGCTTCTGAACAAGACCCGAACTTAACATTTGTTTTTAATGTCTTTAGAAAAGTAGATAGAAGGACCCATTTGCAAGTGTAATCCAGACTTCCCAGTATACATGCCTTTTCATTTGCTTATAGCTTCAAAAAATTTTAAGTGCTTGAGCTGAAATCTGCTGTGCTGAATCCCTGTTGCAGGCTGGATAGCATGTTCTTTTTTTTAATTTATTTTTTAATTTCTGCCAAACTGATTAATCTACTTCTAAGAATAGGATTAGGACAAATACATACATTTTGGAAGTCTTTAATGTTCCAGTGATTTTAATCTGGAACCCAAAATCTGGCAGACAGGATGATGTCTGGCATGTGGTACATTGGATTAAACTGCCCAAATTCAGCCAAGCAATATATCTTTTAAAAATTCTACTTACCCATGCTCAGAAAAGCTCCCTGCTCTGAAGAGCTGACATTCTGCTAGGAATCTGTAATCACTGAAGACACTCACACCCCCCACAGTGCTGAGAGCTCACCAAAGTGCACAGGCAGTCACATCCCACTGAGCTTCCACAAACCTCTTCACCCAGTTCCTGTGGGTACTAACCAATGCACATTCCCTCCTCAAACAGGGACTACTTCTTAAATAGGTCTTCTAAAATACAAATTCTCCTGTCAGCTTCCCTGTGCAACTAGACTGGAACTACACTGTCCTTACTATGGTAAACTCAATCTTTCTATTATTATTTTTAGTATTGTTATTATTATTATTATTAATCATTGCAGTGGAGGCTGGCAGCTATAGGACAGCAAAAGCAGCATGTTCTCCCTAGGAACACAGGTTCATAGGTGCTCATAGGTTGGCAGGAGCAAAATTTGCATGGAAGGCTGATTCTGGGGTCAGAGAAAGAACTGGAGAAAAGTAAGCAGAATGTGGTCTGAGGAAAAGAACATGAAAGACCAGCAGATGGAGAAGGGAGGAGAAACTGAGGTGAAAATTAGGTTCAAATGAAAAAGAGATAGAAGGCTGGAGAGTAGGACTATAATCAGTCACACACCAAACAACAGCACCAAACTGGACTGCAGGAAATAGACCTGGTTGGGAACCAAAAGTAAAAAAATGCACAGAGAAAATAATAGGTAAAGACAATGATTACTAGGCAGTGAGATTAGAAACTTAATTTAGAAAAATACAGTGTCCCCCACAGCCCAATATTAGATCCCTGATTTTTTGTTGTTATAAATCATCTTCTTGCTTATTGCACTACCTTTCACCAGTGTTTATCCATGGAGAAGACAAAAACATTCTGCTACTCTCAGCTGCCTTGCTAGCTTTAGTAAGGGGGCCTTGTAGCAAATTCAAACCCACTGATGTTTCATGTGACTTTTAGTAGAGTACTACATGGTCAATTATTTTTTCCCAGTTTAAGTCCTAATATCTATCTTAATATCTACGGGGCTGTAGATGCAAATCCTACCCTCCCCCTTATGTTTTTAGAGCTATTAATAATATCACAGCAGCAAAATACTTTAATATCTTAAAAATATTCTTCCCTTCTGACACAATATTTAATATCTTGATCAAGTTTATCTCATGCAAAACCTCTTGCCTTATTCACTTCACAAAACTATTGATACTTATTTAGTGAAAAGTTATTCAGGACTTTTTTCCTGACTGTTTAACATGAAGCCACATGTTCTACTTACTACATCTCTTCAACTTATTCTGAAAGTCAAATTATTCTTTTCATTATTGACTTCTTATTGCTGCACAAACATTAATGAATTTATCTTCATTATCTCCTAAGAGATGAGTAGGCAATTCTGCAATTTCAGAGAGGGAAGTTATACAGAAATAGAGGTTAAAAAAAATCTAACTTGGAGAACCCAGTTCGATACAGATGGGACTCAATTTTTTCAAAGTACATAGCACTATATAGCACTTAATATGCTCAAAGCACAGCACTGATTGCTTTCATTTGCAGCTCTGTGTGTTCAGCACTTATTTAACACTATTGCAGAGCCTCCAATCAAGCACTTAGAAAATGAAGGCCATACAGTTAGTGAACTCCTATGAAAAGGCTGGTTAAGGTGACCTGCTTAGGAAAAAAAAAAAAGAACTCTCCAGCAGAAACAGATATGGAAGCAAGTTTTTCACTGTCTTAAACAAACCACATTATTTCTTTTCACACTCTATGCACAAGGATTGTCCTGCACTAAGTAGGCTAAAGTTTACAGGGATGGTGGGAATAATAATGTAACATTTTACTGATTTACTTTACTATACTAGATCCAACTTAGCCAATTTAGGAGTAGTATTAAGACATAGGAATTTAGGAATAACACAGTGACTGTAGTTAGCAAATATCACAGTGAGGCAGATATCTGTTTTAATACTGATGAAATGTAATAATTTTGAGTTGGCAAAAAGTGTTTTCAGACACAATAATCAACTCATACATGTTGTAATTACAAAAAATACTGTAGCTTCTCTTATGATGGAAAGAGACAAGGAAAGATGAGACACAATTACAACTGGGGAGATGTGCTACATTTGTGAAAATCATTGTTTTCTTTTTGAAACAAAATGTTTTGATCACTTCAGCATAAATTAGTTCCACAGTTATCACTAAGATGAAAAACAGAAAAAAAAATAGATATGGACTTTTAAAAGCATTGGCATGGATATTCTTTGGTTGAGTAAAGGTATTCACAGGAGTTGAAATTTTCAGAGGTCATACTACAGAAAGATGGGCTTAAGTGAACACACCACATTGGATTTCCAGAAGTGCTCAGTGTTAATCTTAGCACCCATGGGCTGAAAGCTGAGCAGTTTTGAGAATCTCCACAGTCTCAGAGGAATTAGCAAAACACCACACATTAGGCTCAGAGGATTTTTACCAATGCAAAATAGATGGTCAACACCTGGACTTTAAGCAGATTTTATAGTCCTCATAAAACATATCCTCCATACACACCAACCTACAAATATATTGAGAAAGTTCCACTCATTTCACATCATGTGTGCACAAAGCCATGTGTGCTGGGCTTTGAGGTCTGGGGATTATAATAGCCACTCGTTTATAGCAGTATTTCACTTGAAAAGTGGAACATGATGTGAAGCAAGCAGCAAATAACTTCCAAAACCAGGAGAAAAAAACCAACCCTATGAAGTTTCTTATTATAAGAGCAAGATTAATTTAGGCACCTTCATAAAAAAATAAAATAAATTCTGCTGCTTACTGTATACTTAATCCATGCATCTTTAAAGACTTCTATTTTTAGTCTCTTACAGCATCTGAGCATAGAATGTTGAGATCTTTTTTAGATATGGGTAAAAGAGCTTGAGTTTGGTTTTTACATCTTCTATTAATCTTTTTTTTGTAACAAAAAAGAATCAGTGAAAATTAAAGAAGTGGATTTTAGGCACAGTCCTATCTTTATGTTGCTGACAGAGTCAGATTTGCTGATCTGGGGACATTTTTGAGCCACACACATGAAAGACATGAAATGCTTGCATCTGACAAGCATTTCAGATAACTGTGAAAATGCAAGATGAAGCAACTACTGGAGGTGCCACAATTTTCTGTCTAAACACCCCTTTTTTGAGATACACTCCCTTTAGTATCGCAAAGAAGTTGGGGCAGATATTCTTTTTCTCTCCAATAGGTACAACATATTCATTTGCTACTCATGGGACTTTTTAAAATTGATTGTGTGGTTAAAAAGCAGTGCTCCAGTTCAATGAACTGCAGGAACCGCATTCAAGATTTTGCTTGCCTGTTTTATTTGCAGCAGTTTCTGTTCCAAAAGCACAAGTAGGGGAAGGAAGAGGGGCTTTCTCCTCAGAATTTGTTGTGGAGATGAAATGGGGCATCATCAATTTCATATGAACACTATTTGTGCAGGAACTTGTCATTATTCTGTCATTTACATTTATCCAGATGCTTTGTGAAAGCTTCCACATCTGGTGAGCACAGCACACTTGACATAGTCAAGACCAGCACAGATAAACACTCTTGTTATACTCTCAAATGAGGAGGAAACAGGAAGAGACTCTTCATCCAAGGCTTTTTGGAGTTGGTATCTATTTTGAACTGCCTGTGACAATGAGGTGACATTCCTCACTCATTCCCCCATGTACAGCATACAATTTGTCAGACTAACAAAAGCCATGTTTCAGCTGATGGCTAAGAGGGATCACATGCATGTTTTTATATCTTCAGAGAATGTCAGCCTGGCAGGATGCTAAGCTCAAATGGATTGCATGACTTGTGCCCATTTCAAAATCTTGGCATACAAGTACTGCAGGCTGCTTTTGGAGACCATCTCACAAAGTTAATCCAAAGCTGAACATCATCAAAAAGAGAAAATATTTTCCTCAAATATGTATATATATTTACAGAGAAAGAAGAATCAATTGACAAGCCGACTTCAACAGAAACTGAGAACAAAAGGAATCAGAAGGGCACAACTTTAAATTTGCTCCTAACTAGGGGACCTAGATACTTCAACATGAAAAAAGAAACAAAACTAAGCTGAACACTTACATTTCATGGGGTGTACATTCATTTACATGTGTCATGGGGTTAAGTAAAGCTATTTTACACCTCTCAAATAAGGAAATTCAGGCATTGGTGTAACAAAAATAATTTTTACCTTTATTTAACTAAGACATTTAAAGTCATCTTTAAAAATAGAAAGAAAATACTATCTCATCAGGATTTTTTGAGCTATGACAAGCCCATACATCCTGCATTCCAAATAAAATAGAAAGGGTGTTGGTTGGAAGGTCCATCTGGGGACACAAAATGTATGTCAGCTCTTTCTGAAAAATCAGGTACCATATCCTTACAAGAAACAAGCTGAAAATGGAATCTGATTCAACTAGATCTTCTTCCTCACAAATTACTCATTGAAAATCATATAAGAGATACCACTTGAGACTACCATAAATTCAGCATAACTAAGTTTGAACTCAACCCTTAGTTCCTAATAGGGAAAAAAATCAAAGGTGAAAACAAAATTGCTAAATACTTCAAAGGCAACATGCAGGCTCAGCAGCTTTCAATGAGTTTGTTCCAGAAGCCGTTGCTGATCAAACTTTAGAGAAGACATATTTCATGTGCGTTCCTTAGTTCTAAATAGAAAAGTTTTCAGTCTTACTGCTGTCATTCATTCCCTTATAGCCAAAAAATGAACTGCTTCTGGAAGCCAAGACCTACTGCTTAGCCCCTAGCCACCAAAGGCAAGTAGGGTGCTTCTGTGGGCTGTTACAGGTGTACATTACTGCTGGCAACAGGAAAGAAATGTCCTGTTTCAGGAGTGTATGAAGAGTGGTCAACTTTTGGAACTTTTATGGAAAGGCTCCTGATAGGTGCTATACTCACAATCTCGGCTTAAGAGTTACGCAAGAACATGAGCTTTCACTTCGTAACAAAGTTCAATAAAATAATGTCATAGTTCTGGGAAAATAAAGAAGAAGAAGAAACAATTTTAAAAGCACCAACACCATTATATAAGGCCTAAGCAAATAGAAAGCCTAAAACTCAACCCCAAATATGTTATAATCAGCTCACAATTATCCAGAGTACAAGGGTGGGGTTACTTAAATAAAGCAAAACCATATGAAAACTACACTAAAAGAGCACATTTAGTGCATTCACTTTTGAAGTAATTCTCTTACTTCCATTTGTGAACAGCAACCTATGGAATGAAGAAATGGTGTTAAATTGCAGTGAGCACAGCAGACCTGATAGAGCAATATTTATTTTGTGTCATGTGTTCTGTAACTACGGGCTGCAGTCAGTGGTGTGGTAGCAGATGGCTCTGGTTGAGCCACAATCCAGGTAATCAACTCACTGATAGTTCAAATCTGACTTCTTTATAAATATCAGCAATTTTAATGCACTCTTATGACTATTGAATTATGGAATTGAAAACACTACAAGCCATCAAAAAAAACAAGTTACCCTCCAAAAACCTTCCCCAATTAAATTCCCTTGGCTGTAACTTAGAATAACTGTAAGCCTTGTAAAAACCTTTTTACTGAATGTCTCCACCTATGTTTTTGCCCTCCAGCTACAAGCATATGAAAGAAAAAGCTGAGAAATGAAGAAGTTGTGAAATTTGATAATTGGGTTAATGATAATAATAAAAATAAACTTTTGAACAATTGAGGACAAAAACATCTTTTATTGGGAAGATGTTTTCTTCCTCAGATGAATTATAGATCAACTCTGTGGAAAACACTGTTTGATAATTATTCTAGGGCTCCTATGATTAAGAAAACAGTACACAAACTGTTCCATTTTAAAAAATCCCCACCCTTGTTTAGGCAGAAATGCAGTTACAATAATTTTATGGTACATAAAATGAAAACAGTTGGCCTACCAAGTAACAGCAAATCTGCATATACAGCTTCATAGATGTACAGGATCATTTAAACCCTGCTGTTTCATTTGAATTGTGTTGAATCTTTTTTTTATCGTTTCTTCATCTAACCTAATTTTCCTAAACCCCTTATTTAATATTCCTCCTACTGTTTGTTTATTTCTCACTGAAAGAGCACAATAGCAACAGAAATGTTAATTTCATATAAATAAAGGCTAGAACTGGTGCTACATCTTCCAAGAAGTGTGAACTTTCCACTATCTCTTTCGATTACAGCGCTTCATGACTTTTCTTTGTTAGGGGAGAATCTAATACGACAAATAATCAGTCATGAAGAATGAAGCAGAACTCTGCTAGTGACTGCTGAGCCCAAATGATGCATTGTACAAGGAAGAAGACAATACTGTAATTCTTTGTAACAGAGGACAGCAAAATAACAAGAAGCACACAACACAAGTTCTAAACTATTATAATGAACTCTGGGACTAAAGACCAGATCTTAGGCTTTGATAAAGTTGTTTTCAGCAGCACACAGATGCCTAAAAGATGGTTTAAATGGCTGGGAGGAAAGCTCTGAAATGAAAAGGATGCCCAGTGGCACAGAGCCAATGTAGTCGGTTCATTCAAAGTGGACATTACCAATTCCTATGTGTAGAATAAGATATTCCAAACAGCCTTAAACTGACCTAAATCATACCAGTTTCAAAAACTTTTTTGGAATGTCTGGAATTTACCTCAGTTAATGCCCTCATTTTTAAATGCAGAGTCACACTGGGACATTGGTACAATTCTGGAGACAAGTACATTTCTCAACCCTCATGGTAAAATAATAAAATTTCGAAGTTCTCCAAGAGCTGGAAATAGAATAAAGCTTGGTTTGCTATCTACATTTTGAAAATGAGAAAGCAGATCAGACTTTCTTCCAGAATGAAGCTATTAAATCTATTACAGAGGAAGCAAAGTGAAGTTTATAAGAATCTTACCCTCTGAGAATTTCAATGGGTAAAAGCTGTGGAAATTTCACTTTATTGCCACTGTTCCGCCTACCACATGAGAGCACTTGTAATATTGATTAAATTGGACATGGACAGCAGAAAAGTATGTAGCATTTAACACAGTCTACAAATGCAAGTAAACAAAACCAGAAATTCCATTTGTTATTGTAGAGTCTAGAAAAAAAAAGATGGGATGTACCTTCAATGCCACAGGAAAATGGTAGTGCCTGCATTTGTGTCAGCTTTTGGAGAAACTGCCATACCTAATACTTAGTTTCCAGAAACACTACCTTATACCCAAAGCCAGATCACTGTCTTGGAAGCCAGTTGGGAACTTGATCCCTGTCTCCTGACCTGGGCCAGACATCAATAATTCTATCATTCCACCCATACTTATGGTTTTATGCTTCAATATTTAGACCTCAAGAAGTTTCATGTGTATTACCTCCCAAACTGAAAATGGTTGAAAGCCAGGTGGATTTCATCCCTTTAACAGAATTTTTTGGCTCCTGGGGGCAATGAGGATTTTTTTGCCCTTGGGGTGCTTTTGTCAGATATCTTGCTCCAGAATATGTGGAGTAAAATTTATGTTGCAGGAAGATGCCATCTTTCATAGCTGACTATTTGCATTAAAAAAGCTATGACCAACTTTCTGGGGAAATCTTTCCCTTTCTCCCTGCTGAGCAAAGGCTTAATTTTTTTTGGCCTATTCTCAAGTGTCTTTCCAATCACATGAAGGGGATCCCATTTAATTTTTTTTTTTAATAAAAGTGAGTATATTAAGGACGCTCATACTTTTCACAATATCCATGAACTGATATACTGCTGTTTTGATCGAGCCATATTAACTCATTTTCAGAGATCCTTTTTTTCAAAGGCTGTATTCAAAGGCTCTTCTAATTCTAACTTGCCTTAAAATTAATCAATGTGGTGATACTCTCTCTCTGCTACAGCTTATCATTATGTAAGAAACCTAATATTTTCCAAAAAAAGGGTAATGGCTCTTAGTCTATTAATGGTCTTTAGATTATTTTCTATATCACAATTGCTATGCCACTTCTGCAAATGTGCCTAGATTAGCACCACCCACCCTTGGATTCACTCTCTCTTATGAAGTGCTTGACACTTGCACTGCTTTCTCAAGTCTGTTTCTCTAGATCAGTGAATTAGGAGGTGGACCTCTCTCCAATAATTTTGTATGTCTTGCAAATTACAAGCTTAAAATAATTTTACACATTCTAAACAAAACGAAAATCCCATATTGCCCACATTGCATAGTTTTTCAGATATCATTGTTTTTCAGATATCAGATCTGTCATGATAGTATTTGAGCTCTATTATCTTGTTTTTGTTTTTTAATTAAAACACTCTAACAGTATAGAGTTGTCAGCAAATATATCCAGAAGACTTAAGAGATTCTCAGAAAATAATTTGGAAATCATTATCAGAAACCAAATGATTAAAAACAGCACAACATGTATATCTCCTAATGGCTAATAATATGATAGAAAACCACTATTTGATCACCTCTATTTGTACCTATAACACATTTATTTCACTAGAATCTTAAGGAAATCTAAACATCAGCTTCAATTATTGTTACTTAACCAGCTCAATGAAATAAGGGAAGAGGGACCAACAGATGAACATTTTAGGTTTTGAAGCTTCCAGGATAAAATTATTTGATTTACAGCTACACCTAATATAGCTGAGTAACACAAACACTAATATCCTGTTTCTTACCCTGGATAGCAAATCTTGTACTTCTTAAATCTAGCTCATCTTGAACTAATGCCACTTTATAAAAAGAAGAGGAAGGCTTATCAAATATTATTCAGAAATCTCTGAAAACAGTAAATACCAGCCTTTTATTACAGCTCTGGAACAAAGTCAAAATTCTGCCAAATTCCTAGTGCAGATCACAACTAACTGGAAGTCTGGATGTTTCGTAAATGAGTTTCACCAAAGGTATCACACACTGAGATTCCAGGCCCATGTGTCATACCCTGAAACATCTGCCACAGAACATAACATTCTTAATAAATGAGATAAATAAAAGTGTGCACTTAATGAAGTAATCCTGAAAATATATCTGTTCATCCACACAGGCGAAAACCTGTTTATGAGTTTGCTTGGTAGGAAAGGAAATTTCTAAGGGAGATTTTTCAGTTCTGTTGAAATACACCTGGAGTATTTCTATGAAAAGTCAACACATGAGTTCAGCAGTGTGGAAATATATATACGCCACAAAGATTTTGATAAAAAGAAGTTGTGCAATCCTTCATATCTCCTTATACACAACAGTAAAAAAGAAAAGGCATTCCATTTTGTCATATTTAATAACACCTTGAAAAAAAGCCACACATGCTTTAGAGTTACGTAGTATATTTCCATGTTTTAGTGGAAGGTAACTACTTAGAAAATGTAGGTTTGCATTTTTATGCTAAATAAATGCTAATTATATTGCCACTTATACCACATTCACATCCCACTCTTGCAAATTGCGACAAACAATTAAGAGCAAAAATCCATTCAAGTTAACAAAATGACAAGCTTTCTGCTACTTCAGAGTATTTTTAGGCATGGTATGTTCTTAGCCTGAGTTGGTTTTCAGCTGTTCCTGTAATTCACAACTCCTCAAAATAACTCCATAACTCTCTCTCTCTCTCTCTCTCTCTTACTTTTTTTCCTTTTTTTTTTTTTTACACTGTTTAATTAGGATGGGGATCTGAACTGTGAGTTTATCCAAACCAATCTCTTTTTAGTGCTTGGGGTTTCTGCTGTGCCAAACCACTTCTGGTGTTTCAAGCAAGGCAATGACAGCATACCTTCTTGTTATTATTTATGCATGGAAGGCCAAACCAAATGCTTGGGTGGGTCGCTGAAGACATGAAGTATGTAGTTTTTTCCATCCACAGGACCCCATTTACATTTAAATGAACTTGCTCCTTGTGAAAGATTGGCTCCAGCAGAGAATACCACATGACCACAGACATTGAAATTAAATCACAATCACAAGGATAGAAGCCACCAACATACTGCTAAAATCAACCTACAACACATATCTGCATAGCCTTAAATATGTCAGTAATAAAAAGAAAATGTTCCATTTAATTTTATAAGATGCATCCCACTATATTTTTCAATCCATGTGCATAATAAAACACTGCTGCTGAAAGCAAGAGTCAAAAAAGTAAAACACAAAGCTACCTCTGCCATGGCTGGATTTCTCACAAGCAATAGGAAAATTGTCATGTGCAGCTCCAGGCTTTAAATGGATGATTTCTCCTGGCTGATGCTGGAGTGGCACTGACTTGACAAATGTGGGAAAGTCCTCAGCTGTGAGATGGGGGCTTAGGTTGTGGGCTCTTGGTCAATTGAAAGGTTGCATTAAATGTAAATTATAGGACTGTTACTTAGATATATACCCTTCTCAACCAGGTGAAAGGCAAACAGCGCCCTGCACTAATTCACAGATGAACTGGTGATAGGCTTGCTGAATAAGGGAAGCAGGCAGGCAGCAGGCAATTATAATTCCCATCTTTGAAGGAAGGAAGGAAAGGTATTTTTATATAAAACCATATTAAATTTCGTTTTTTAAGTGCCTCTACATATTTCTCTTTTCAATTTATATGGAAAAGCATTAGGCAAAAATCTACAGCAGAACTGGCAGTAAATATCACAGAAACAATTGCTCTTTTATTAAATATTTATTGAAAAAAATTCCTGTGCTTTCTCATTTTTCTTCTTCTGCTTCCAATATTTATTTACAGCTGATTATTAACATCTGCCAGTGTAACAGTTTCATCTGTACAGAAGCCGAAGGGTAAAAAAGTCACAGACCCCCTCTAACATGACCTGTAGTTAGACACAAAACAGTTTTCCCAGTCACTGCTTGGCTTCCTGTCTGTGACCTCTGAAAAGCATTGGAGGCCAGGGTTAATGGCCTTTCCAATCTCTGTGATAAGAATTCATTTTGTTCTATTACCAGCAGTTATCTCAGGAGCCTGCTGCATCACTTCAGCAGGGTTCAATCAATGAGAGGACCTAATGAAGTAACCAGCTGTAGCTCTATTTCCCTGGTCAACTCTATCAGACAAATAAGATCTATCAGTCACATCTTAAGGCCAGTGCTAGAAACAGCATCCTCACATGCTGAACCCATATGCATATGAACCAATGATACCTGGTTCTTTCTTTTTAATCTTCCTTTTTAGTACGGCTTTTCTAACAGAAAATGGAGCGAAATGGGTTTGAAATGTTGCATTAAGAGGACAATAATGCTGGATTAAGAAATGGTGGATTTTCAGAACAGCAGGAAGCATTTGTATTAATAGCAAAAATAGACTGAATTATATTGCAGATTCCCCCCCCCCCCAAGCAACCCCTATTCTCCTTAGACAGTACTCTTAAAAAAATTGTTTATTATTTTCTGCCTTAAATTACTATGTGTCATAAAGTTTTAATTATGGGACTTAATTTTTAGTTTGTCACTTAGGAAACACTATTATGGTAATACTCTTCGGTTAGATGTCAGTCAAAATAATTGTCAGTCAGTTTTATTTTATGTTTAAGTCAGATCACTGAAAATAAAAATGTTAATTTTGACAAATTGTATATATATGTAATTTTGTGATTTGTTATAATTAACTTTTTGCTCTCATACTTCAAAAAGGGCTTAATTACTTAGACGTACAAACCTTCTTTAAAAGGCACTGGATTTGAAAATTGAAAAATAAGGAAAATAATAATAAAGGCCAACTTCAGGACTTCAGAGCTGTGTACATCAAAGTACGACTTTGTAATTAATTAGAAGGTACAGGAGGAAAATTCAATTCATATTGCTTGTACCAAAGTGTCCAGTCTGACTTCATCACTAGGTGTGACAAACTAAATTGTACCAGGCCACTACAGGCAAATTACTGAAAGGGTTCTGGGAAGGCATCTTAGAAGAGTGTCATTTTTGCTGAAATGTTGAAAGCCACATGTAGCTAGGTTTATTTTATTAGGTTAATCTCAGTGAATCTCATGAAATGAAATTTGTATCCTTTTAACTCAACTGTGTGCTTTGTCAAATTGAGATAAAATAGTCTTGCTATGTGCTGCTGAGGAGAGAGACCATATCCGTGAAATAAAGCTAAAAGTCATTACTATTCAACATGCATACACAAAGTGTACATAAATGTCTATATAATTAAAAGCTAGGTATCATTTTGCATACAGTAATACATCAGATGGATTATGACACACAAATTCCAGAGAACATGTGCTTCATATAAGTGCTTATCTCTCTTTTCCCTGTGTGCAAAACAAGGGCATTCTTCTTCTGCAGTCTGCCTGCACTAGTAAAACAATATGAATATTACTTGCAGAATCAAAGGAAATCCAAGAACTCTTCCTTTTTAATTTTAAACCATCTTATTGAAAAAGAAGAAGAAGAATGCGCTTTAGTTGTGCAGTTTGGTATTTAAGGAAATCACATTTCTGCCATAGAGACCTGGGCACATTTGAAAAGGATTCAAATATCTATGCTACATATGTAAACAGATAAGATTATGCCTAGCAGGCATTTTGGGAACATCTGTCAATTTTTTATGGAATGCACTGATTGTGGGCTATTGATTGCATTTAAACAAAGTTGTTTCAAAAAAAAAAAATCAGCTAACAATTCGTGTAGAAAGGACTGATCAATATTTAAATGACTCTCTTTATTGATTTAAAATTAACTTTCAATTAAGAGATCCATAGGACTCTTAACTGCGACACTTATCCATTCAAGAGAAAATAAAGGTACATTTATCGATACACTTAAACAGCAGTGGCTGGTTTCCTATTGATTCAGTCATTTGCGCTGGGATTCGTTAGCGTCATCTGACTTTAACTCGCTTACCAGGTCTTCACAGTGTGCCATGCTGAAAGGTGCAGGAATGTACAAAACGATACAGGGAAGCCAACGGAATTAGATCTATGCAGAGGTAAGTCATACTTATGCTTTTTATGTCTCCTCATGAAGGAAGAGCCCATTTAAATACTGCCTAGCTTTTGGGTTTGGTCAGGCACAAATTCCTGTCAACTGACCTGCTTTGCACTGCTTGAGACAGGAAACATAGAAATGAATGAATTTTTTCGTATTGATAGGTAACAGTTCTATTGGCTCATATCAGCTCTGACAAGATCACCCATTTGTGTGTATTTATTAGCATATAATCCATAGGAAGGTAAGCTCATTGTTTGCAGAATGATTTTAAGTGGCAGTATAGTGATTTCCTGCATATGTTTCTCTTTCTCTGTCTCTCCATATATATGTATGATATTTAAGACCAATATAATTTAATATTGTTACATGGAATCAGCCATCATATGGATTTTGAAAGACTTATTGAGACATTTGAAAGTAAACATTGTGTGTATCTCTGTTTTAAAGAAAAACTCAAATATATTTGCACTAAACAAAAATATACTACAATAGCATAGCTATAACTATAAACATGTGCAAAAGCATCAGTACATTTAGGAACACAAATTAAAACCAGGACTGTAATTACATACTTCATTATTTATATGTATTCTGGGTATTTTAGTATACTATGGAAGCTGGACATGTAATCTCTATAGTTAATAATAGACCAAATTCATCCCAGGTGTAATTTCATTGAAGTCAACAGACCTGGAACTGCACCTGGAATGAATTTGGCCCAATGCTATGAATGCCTCCTGACTCTCGCCAGCCTAGATTTACATATAAGATATAACACAAAAATGAAATAAAAATAGAAGATGTCCAGGAGGCATAGCATGTTTACAAAGCAGAGTGGTAATAACCTTGCCTGATATATATGTGGCAGTGCTTTGCTTAGCCAGACAGTATCATTGGGAATGGGGGAGGGTTAGCTCTGACGGTGGCTCAGGTTTGCCTGTATCCCTTCATGTCATTGCCTATTTCTTTCTCTTTTTCTCTCTCTTTCTGTTTTTGAAGCCTCATAGCCCAGAACCGTCCAGTGAAATGAAGCAGCCCCAAACTGACTCATTTATTACCTATTCATTTGCTGTGATGAAATCTACAGGAGCAAAAAACACGCTGCAGTATAGAAATGTTTAAATGTTAAGATCTATTCTGATCAACTGAAATTATTCCTTAAACTGAGAACCACAAACGGAATGTATCTAACTTGCATAAATGATCACCAAGATTCTGTTTTTAAAAAAATTATTTTGCTAGGAAACAAGATCAAATTCCTTGAAGCCTGGGTGTGTTTTACATTATGTCAAGCTGCTGTTTCCATTATTTTTTCTTTTCTCTGTCCACTAAAGGTTAAATCATACTTACCAAAGGCTCTTTTGCAGAGTTACGATATGAATCAGTGATATCTTTAGGATCATAATAAAACAGAAAAGTGGGTATGGACTTTTGTTGCTGGGTGAGAGTCAAGATCAGAAAGACCAGTGTATTTGCAAAGCAAATACCCCCTCCTAATATTTCTAAATCACATAATGTTAGTGTAACATAATTTGGAATATATTATGACGGTTACAATTACTAAAAAGTGCATGATGCCATTATTTCCAACTGGAAATTAGATGATTATACTAATTAAGTGATAGCAGGTGGCACAATGACTGCTACAATCTTCTCTGATGTGCAGAGAGAGATGCATGTCTAAAACACTCAGGAATAGTAACAATTGGGTTAAGCAGTTTTCTGTCCCAAGATGCAGAATAAGGATTCACTTTGATTTAACACTTCCTTATCACATCAAAGAGGTGAAGGGACATCTTTATGGATTGGCTTAGGAAAAAAAAATGCTACCAGTTCAGCTTCTACCCTTGCATCTAACGTTTCTTGGTATAACAGAATTAAAGTATGAAATGAATTCCAAGAGAATCATGTAATTCTAAAATGTCAGCAACCTTCCTCTAAATTGCAACTGGCCTAAATTCATCATTACTGCTTTTAAGTTCCTGAATTTGGAATTGCTATAGATGTGCTATTGAGTCTCGTAAGTCAAGCAAACTGGAAATGCTGCAGTAAAATAAATATTTCTCTGTCAATAAAAGCACTAAATACTTTTAAGAATATATGTGGTCATTAAATACATTTGAGTTTTAACTCAAATTTACTAAGCAGTTTTTGCACATTATTTTTACAGCAGGATTTGAAGATTATTCCCAATTTCACTGAGTTAGACAAATAATCCTCCAGTCTCATGAGTTATTTCAGAGCTTGTTTTTCTTGTCCTCTCTATGTTCTGACTGAAGTAAGGCTAAGTCATCACTGACAATTAGTTTTTCAGATAAGTCATTGTTAGTTTTAAAACTATGAGATATGTTTAAGAAGCTACTCTCTTTTATTTGGACTTCCATGTGCTTGTGGAGTGTGACCTCAGTTTAAGGATGGCAGGGGGAGCACATCTGATGAAGAAAAACCACGCTGCGCAAGAATGCAACCGCCATATGCCTAAGAGGCAAAAGGGATTCTTATAAATGATGAAAAATAAATGTTATCTAATTTCTGAAAACATCTTATCTATTTTTATCTGTCTCTGTAGCATTCATTTTAGTTTTGTTACTGTGTTTCTTACTACAGATCAAAAGCATGGCTGATAAGACTTAAGTTTAGATGTATTTGTAACATGCTGTAATATCTTACAGCATAGATAGTACATTCAAACAATTACTGCCTTCTCCCTCCATATCTTGCAAGGCCTTACCTGTGCCACAATTTCAAGCAACATTTTTACTATCTGACTTTCCACAGGTGAACACAAGAGAAAGATTAATCAGACAGTAGATGGTGAACAACTATTGTTTTCCCCAGGATGTTGTGCGTTACGTTGTGGTGACATTTTCAGTGATGACACATGCAAATTAAAGCTACCCTACTTTTCTTCTTCTGCTAAAACTCACAGAGTTGTATGTGCTATAATAACCACAAGTACTGTGCAGAATGTGTCTGTGGCAAGGACAAAAAAGAAAGGTTCTCCAACTTGGAAGCTTAAATGAACCTTTTTCTTTAGAATGAAATGTGAAAGCTCGTGAAAATCACTCATCTTCATTTTCTAATGTTTTAATAGAACTTAATGGAAGGAAACTAAACTTCTGAATACAAAAAAAATGCCTTATCTCCTCCATGAATACCAAACTGCTCAGCATTTAGAATACTATTATACAGATGTTGTTCAGTGAATTCATATCACAGCTGCATCTTTTCCAGGACAAAATTTGAGCAAATTTCCTGCAAGGAACATGACAAACCTCCCTTTCTGTGGCTAAAATAAAAAAAGTTTACTGCTGCACCCCTGGATATTCTATTACCTGTGCAAATGGGAATAATGGTAGACAGTTACTCAGAGACAGCTACTGGAGAAATTTGAACTTGTTGTTCAACTAAAAATAACATTACCATACTATAGGCATGAGGCCAGGTCTCTTACCTTCATATGCATCTGATTAGTTCAGCCTTAGCTGAACAAAAATCCTTAATCGTCTCTTTTTAATATTGAAGAGGTAAACCCTCTTTCACCTGCATGTGGAGTCTCCTTTTTATCAAAGCTCAGGAGATTCCAGCAACAAAATCAATGTATGCATGTTCAGAGCAGTTTTCGGGGTTTTGTAAGACAAATCTTTCAAATGGGAGCTAGTTTAATGCTATTGAGCTGAATTTCGATCTGACAGAGTGAGTGAACAACATAGAAACAGTTCACTTACCACTGCTCACACTACAGGAGGTGGGAATCAGGTACAGCTCTGTACAAATAGAGCTGTGCAATTTCTCAGTAAACTCTTACCCTACTTAATCCAATGTTAAATGCAACCATACAGCGTTTGAACAAACGGAGAATTAAGAAAGAAATGCAATTTATTTCTCTACAGTAATGAGTGACAATTATGGTTTTCTCATACAAACTAGTGAAAATTAAGACTAGCTCTGCTAAATTTAATAGAGTTGTGCTACTGCTAAGCTGATTTTAACTGAAGCATTTTCAGATTCTGTGTCTTAACAGAAAACTGTATCTGAACTATGATCTGCAAATATCCTGTTCTGCATCCCTCTGTTTTAAAACTTCCAACAACTTGCATTCTGGATTTTTTTGAAGAAAAAAGAACACTTAAATAAGACTCAATTTTATTGCCACACGTTTTAGGTTAATATGAGCTGTAGTACAGCTTTGCAAAGACAGAATCTTTTGTTCCTGTGCTCTGATTCTTTGAATGCCAATACTTCAATCAGCTTAGAATCAGAGACAATTCATTCCTCTTCTGACAAAATGGTATTATAGCCACATGTCCATATCACCATTACATCATGACAGTCTCCATGATCAAGCATCTGATTAGAAAAATGATGACTAGTCATTTCTGGAGCTATTTAGTATCTGGAATAATAGAGTATATGCTTCCTCTGTACTATTTAGATTCCTTCCTTTTAATAAACAAACTAATAAGACTTCTAAAATGCTTGAATATACAACCAGAGTGGCAAAGTGTAAACTAAAATGAACCAAACAAAAAACCCCAATTCTTTCAATGTGTATGTTACAGTGGCAACATGTCCACGTTGGTTCTTGACAATTCCCAATTTATCAATGGGACAATATTCTACTAGACAACCAGGGACTAAAGGGAACAAGTTTTGCACACATCTAGTTCAAATACATAGTTCCAGGCCCTCAAAAACATAAACATCAGCTTCTCCTGCCATTTTTCAGTTCAAATCCACAGCTCTAAGTAAACAAGAAAGTGATTCTTGTGTTAACTCTGTGTTAGCCCTAAATGTTTCTCCTTTCAGGTTGTGCAGATGAGGTAATGAAGTTCTATTCAAAAGGGACAAATTAGTACCGTTCCTTCTGATGTTCTTAAATATCTGCAGAATTTTGGTTGATGTATATAGTACACTTTTGTAATACATACAGAAATACTAGATGGAATCATGTAGCAATGCATGTTTCACACACTGTAAAATATAAACAAACCAGTATAAATTATAAGAGTGAAAAAAATAGAGGACCCAGGGTAGGTTACTCATATTAGCAAAATTCCAGCAGGCTAGCCATCTTCCTTACATTAAAAATGTCTATTATCCGGTGTAATTGAATAACTCTCTGATAATTACATCAGCATTTTAATAGTATATAAATAACCTCTCCATTAATTACCATTTTGTTAAATTTTTCATATATTGCAGTGCCATGAAAGGAGGTTCTTGGTAAAGTACTTTACCCTTTCAACAAGAATTAATAATTCAATTAACAGGTCTTTTTTTAAAAACAAAAGCTCACAGAGAAAGAGCAAGGAGGTTCACAGTTGAAAGGAGAGCTCTCTGTTATGCTGTAATCATGGCTTCATGGCTATAGTAGTATAAAATTTGTTCATGGCTTATTTATCTTTCAGAGCAGCCCCTCAATAGAAATGACACCTGCTTTTTGGCGCTGTGAATAAAATCCTGCGCACATGACTCAAAATACAAGTGAACCTGTCTGGTTTGGAACTTAAAAGAGGTATTTCCCCATGCCAATTTAGTTTTCACATGTGAATTTGTGTATTTGTTTTTAAAAGAACCCACAGAGACAGCCATCTCGTTGAAGTCTTGACATTATGAATTAGAGGGGAAATACATTGTCAAAATTAGAAACTAAATTTTCTCCCACCAAACATTTAGACAGTCACACTTTCCTTTTCCCTGGTGTCGGGGAAGGAAAGTGAAATGCCTGGCTCAGAAAAGCACTGTTGAACAGAAGATGCAGTCCTCACTCATCCATAGCCTGAGTGAGAAGCCAAGCATCTGAAAGGCTTTGAATCATGGGTGACCCTGTAGCAAAACAAAATTGTGTTAACTGAATGGCTGACAATCACAACTGTGGTTCACATAGCAGTAATATGCAGAGGCTATAATAAGATCTGCAACATTAATGTTTTCAGACTTTATAATCAGTGTCATATTTTGCTAATTTCAGGCATTTTATTTATCTCATGACAGACAATGCCCCAGTTAAACTTATATCTACTGTCAGAATTTCAAAATGTCATCTCAAGTTTTACAGAAACCTCATTCTTTTTAGAAGTAATTAGTTAAGGCATAGTTTGCATGGCAATTAAAAACCACTTGCTTGCAGAAGCTTGTAAGCATTATGTAATTTTTTTAAACTACAAGTACACATGCATATTCTTGCCTCCAGCTTAAATACAGTGAATGTTGTAGTTGGTTGCACAGGAATTGTCTCAAGAACATAAAAGCAAGCCAAACACGATTGTATTCCAACTAAAATTGCTCTCTTTATACCGTGTATTGAAACTTGATAACTGTTGGTTATAAAATTCCTTTGATTTTCTGTAGGTAATAAAATACTTTGGCAATTACTATTGACAGTTCTGGATAATCTTGAAGGCTGCCTTGCCTGAAGAAGATGAGTGTTACAAATCACTCCACTGAAAGAGGGAAGAACAGCAGCAGGCAGCAGACAGGTTTCAATTTCACAATGCTGATTATCTCATTCGTGATTCTATGCATGCCTAAATCTGAGGATCCCTCAAGCAGCTATATGGACTTCTACTTTTAAAATGCCTATTACGCTTTCATACTTTTTGCTGCTTCCTGAAGAGTGCCATTTCACCAAGCTTAAATAGCAGAAAATTGCACTGCTTTTCCTCTGCCCATCTCCTCAATCTCTATTAACCTGCACAAGAACAAAGGAGTATGATAGTCCAGCTATAGGTTGGGAAATAGGTTTGAAGTTGTTTTTCATTTACTGGTACCTATCTTCCTGATTCATAAATGTATTTGAACAATAACATTATTTTAACACATTATCTAACGACTGAAAGCATAGCCTTTAATTACAGCTCTATTTATACTAATAAATAGGCTCTGTGTTCAGAAATACATGCAGCTATTGTTTACACGGGCATCAAATGATACCGTAGTGCTGTCAGCATGTGTCAAGGCTTAAACAGAAAGGAATAAAAAAGAAAATAATGAAAAATGTTGCGGGTTTTTGTTAGCTTTTTTTTTTTCTTTCTTTCTTTCCTATCTAGGTTACAAGAGAACAAACAGAAGCAGCTACAAGCAGACTGGAAAATTGTTGAAGCACCTGGTTCTAATGCTTGCAGTAGGCCTTTATTAGATGTCATAAACTGAATGATGCATTACTCTGTGGACAACTTATAGCCTGCAAATGTTGAGGTAAAATGGAGGACAAAGAATTCTTTTAAAACAAAAAGATTAAACGTTCCTTTTTGAATCAAACAACACTTATCAGATGGAGGAATCATAATACGCTCACAGAGATTGGAGACTATTTCTGTTACTTTTTAAGGTATTTCTATATCACCATTATAAATAAAAAGTATTTTACTTTAATAATTCACATTTTATGTATGAGTGATTTACAGTCGATCCTATATTTCACCTTTATCATTAAACAAAGGAAAAACATTTAAAAATCCTATTGTTGATATAGGTTTGGCAACCCAATCTCAAATCTAAATAGTTGCATTAAAATCCGTGTAGGCAGTCAACCTACAAAATGGTAATTTTTGTCCATCAGAAAATGTTTTAAAATAAGATTTGCTTTGCCTTTGCATTTAAAAAGATAAAAGAATGTTTTCTAAAATGACAATTGCTGGTTGGCCACAGATTCTGGGCTTTAATCTCACGGCCTGCTCAAATTTCCCATTATGTCTGGCGGAGGCTTAGGGGGACAGAGAAGCTGAACTGTGGCCCTTTGACAGAAGTGGAGGGGGTTTCAGCATGGGGACACACAGCTGTTGCTCACAAAATGCAAGGGTTAGAAAACCTCACTACTAGGTTTGGGTTTGTTTTGGTTTTTTTCCTTGCTGCTAATAAAAACTTAAAGTGTTTTCTGTGCTTTCTATAAACAGTGCACTTAAGTTTTATAATCTAGTATATCTTATTAAGCGTGAAGTCTGCTGATCCCTAAATTATTCATAACATGGTCCAGACTGATTAAGATTGGCTTGTTAAGGAGCACAAGAAGCAATTAAACTGACAAGGCAGTGCGGCCTTGATGTATACATTTATTATCACAAGAATACCCAAAGTGAATGCCCTTATTAAGCAATGAATTTCACCTCACTGGCCTTCTACCATTGCTGCCACAGGCAGAGAGAGCTAGGAACAACATGTCAAAAGCTAACTCTGAGGAAATGCCTATCTTCAAGTGAAACCGATTTTGTAATGAACCTTTCAGTTCACTCCTGAGGTAATAAATCCTGACTGGTGCATTAATTACTTGATAACATCCCATCAAAATGCAAATGCAGCACTTGACCCATAGGAATGGCTCACTAGCTGTTAACTCTTCAGGGTATACATAAATTGTCTGTTTTCTTTTATCAAACAGGGCATTTATTTCCATCTTGCTAGGGTGAATGTCACTCCTGCCACCCTCGGCCCCTCAGTGGCCTGACACCATCATTTGCAGAGGACTGTCACTATGTGCCGACATTCTAATTGTGCTACTTCTTTGCTTTGTACCTTTGAGGCAGAATTTCCAGCTCCCCCCCCTTCTCTTCCTTTTCTGGAGGAATCTTGCATGTCAAGGACAAAGCTGTAATAGCGTTACAAAGAATGACCCCCACCTCTAAAGTACACTAATCTTTCTTTTCAATGGCAATACATTAAACAAGGAATTTAGTTCCTTGAAGTGATTAAATGAAAGCTGAACATATCTACGTGAACTGCTACTCAACACAGGCAAGTGTGCATGCTTTTAGTGAGAATGCCACCAAAGAGATATTTACATGTTTTAAAGACATTTCCTCAATCTGTTCATTGAGCGCTCAGTTTTGACAGTCCACAAGCAAATAATATGTCAAAAGTAAAACAAAGTGTACTTCACAACACAAATTTAGCAGCAGTGAAATACGATGCATCGCTTGCTTTTCACTTGCCAAGAAAATAGGCTGCTTTAATTACAAAAACTATTTCCACAATAATGTTAATGAGGAGCTGTGTTTTACATTTCCCCACTCAAAATGCTAATGTACGTGAGTGGCTCTGAGTCTCCCACCTGGGTCAACCTGCTTTACAGTTTTTCTATTTGTCTTGAAGGCTTGGTGAAAATCCTTAATTCAGGTTACTAGGCAACCCTGCAGGTGAGAAAATATAATGTTTGGCCTACTCCATTTTCAAATACACACAGTGGCCTAATGCCTTCCAAATAGACTGTACAAAGCATGCACTGATAATTCCCTGCTACATTTTCTAAAGGCGAGGTCACAAGAAAATTAATTGATGCTGAAAATAATGACAGGAGGAGAAGAGCCACTGAGATTTGGTGTGACTGGCATGTGATGATGTTAGCAGAAATCCCAGCATGTGACTGGACAGTGTGATGAAAAATATACTTTATGTGAAGGAAAAACAAGTTACAAAACTTAATTAGTTTTTGACACTTCTTCATAAGTTATTATCTTTTCATTTGGAACATTGCCTTGGGACATCAATACACAAGAAGAAATGAAACATTCTTACTGTAAATCTGAAGGAAAAAAAGATGACTTTATATTGCTCTTCTCCTTTTACATGTCTTTTTGAATAAACAAAATATCCTCTGCAGCCTAAGGTGTACAAGCCCCTGAAGATGTTTCTGCTGAGAGCATAGAATAGACTTGTTCAATGTAATAATCCTGTTACAACTGATTATGCAGTTTCACTTTTAAAAATAAAGGGGAGGAGGATTTGAATCCAAAATGGTCACATGCACACACACACACACACACACACACACGCACACACACAATAAAACAAAAGTATAGATGAGAAGCAGTTAAATTATAGCACCTACAGCAATAATGCTTCCTGTACAGCAAATGTATTTTTAATTTTTTCCACTAAGGCTTATACCTAGAAGTAATTCACACTGATTACTAAATAACCCTTGTGAGTTGCTTTGTCTTTTGAATTTTAAAAAAATACACTTGCCGTGAGCAATGAATTTCATAAACCACCAGCTCTCATGCTTGATGAATCATTCTTATTTTATGCAGTGCTGTGTGATAGAGAACTGAGATAAAATATTCTATCCACAAGCTATTCAGTACAATTTATCATCAGCGGCTCACTAGTCCAGTGATAATACCTGGCTTGCAGATTGTAATGATCAGATTCTGTTTTTATTTCAAACAGGAGCGATCCAAATACCAGAGTTTTTAATTTACATACATTAGTGAGGTTCAAATGTGGCAATAGCTACAAGCAAATTCACTTGCAAACTGAATGCTTGCCTTGCATAAATGGGTTCCCTTTAGCTATTACTCACCAGTGAAGTACCCAGATAAAAATGAAAACAAAGAGGAAATAAAGGAAATCATGATACCAACACCATACCGTGGACTAGGATAATTACTGAACTACAGTGAAGGTTACATTTATACCTGTTTTAGTAATGATTTCTTATATTTCCCCTTTTGTATTGAAAGCATAAATGACATCCTTTTTTTAACATCATCACAGTACTGTATTCCTTACATTCTGTAGTTTTTCCAAAGTTTCAGCACATTATCATCAATAAAAATTTTCTTAGTGTAAATTCAAACAAATGAAATACTGAAACAGCTGATAAAAACATAAGCAACTTCAAAATATCTGTAAATTACACCAGCTTGAGCATTTAATAAAAAACAATGGGCCTATAATAAAATACCTCTTACAGCTATATCACTTTTATACTGACCATGGTATTGAGCTTCAATTCCCAGCAGCATCATTACTAGACATTTTCTGCCACCTTTCTAAATCTGAAAAGCTTCCTACATTTAGTGAAGATTAGGTAATGCTACAAGCAATCAATAACAGCTATCAATTCCATACCTTGTTTGGAAGAACAAGTTGATTAAAAGTAAGTAAAAAGGATGGTTGAATATGCTTTAAAACTATCTGATTCTTCTAACTATGCCTTCATGGCATAAAAATTATTATTCACAGGCCAAAAAAGGTAGGTCTTAGCAACAGTAAAGTTATGACTCAAAGCAACAAAAGCCAGAATATTCTAAGCTTGACACTCTCTCCTTATCTTGCCACTGAAGAAGGAAAAAAAACCAAACCAAAACAAAAAGACAAAAACCAAAAAACAAAACCCGCCAAAAAAACAAAAGCCAAGGAACAAAGAAAAGGGAAGGTGTATAGAAGCACGAGTGAAAAACAGAAAAATACCATGTCAAACTCAACTTTTATGTCTTGGGCTTTTCTTAGTTTGTGTCTAGGCTTTCATGTTCCCTAAAAGTAGTCCTTGTCTCTGATTGTTCTTCCTTTCTGGACTTTTTTCTCTCAAACAACCTTTTCAAAAAAACCAAAACTGTTGGAAGTTAGAAAATGCCTATTATTTACCAGTAACATAAAAAAAAATATTGCAAAAGCAGCTATCATAAGCTCAGTTAAGACTTCACTCACTAATGACCATATATATTCTTCTGCACGTGTATGGTCCTTACTGTGTATGCACAGTAAGTAACAGCCTTATAAAAGCAAATACACAAATATGATCTGGATTATTTAGGTCCCTTTCCCCATGGTACACACTAGAGACCTTCCAATCCCCTGAATCCAAGTCCTCAAGACTGGCAAATCAACCAGCTTGGAAGAACTTCTAGCCTTCCTCATAGGGCATAAAAGAAAGGAGGTCTCTGGTGAGAGAGAAACTCATACAAACTCACTACATTCCCTATTTTCTTACTCTCTACCCACAGCCCAGGCAGTTCCATATCCCTCTGCTAGAGCAACTCATTTGCCTCACTACCAGTGGGGAGATGCAGTGAAGTGGCCAATAATCTGAAAATGTGTTTAATCTTGATTAGACAAATGACAGAGGGGAAGATGAGATCTCCCTTTTTGCCATTCATCCATGACTGCTGAATGCAGCTGCCTGCAATGCCCCCAGGACTGGCTCTGTGGCAGGTGGAAGGGACCCCTGCATCCAGGTAGCCTTTAGGCTGCACTGAGGTTCCTCTCCACCTGCCCTTCTTGAAAGCTTCACTGCAATGGGAAAATGATGGCAAGCAATTCTCATTTTAATGTGGTTTTCATAATAAAACTGTCAACCCTTAGAAGCAGAAGTTACTAGTCAGTGGCCCTTTAAAATTTTAATCTAACTTATGAATAGAATCACAGACCAGATATTGTTCTTCAGCAAATGGAGGGCAAAAAGCATCAGCTAAATTGCTGCAATAGCTGCCCGTGGCTGCTGTTCCTATTTCTGGAGAATAAACTTCTGTAGACATACAGATCCACAGGAAGTGAGGTGCCCCTTCCTTCATATAGATCTTTTTTGTACTCTGTCTTTCTGGTGAAATGAACATTTCTGAATCTGGAGTTATTTATGCTCAGAAAGGTAAAGTTCACCTTCCTGCTGCTCAGAAAAAAATCAATGTATGAGGGTAATCTAAAAGAGAATAAGGAAATTGCAAGATATGATATGTAGTCAAAGGACTACTCTGAAACACTTTATAGGCTATTATTTCAGCTCACAGACTAAATGAAATAACGCTCGATCACATTGTCATAGACTGAAGCGTCTGGCCCCAACAGTCTCAGCCCGTGTTATAGCTCTATAGATAACTTGTCTACTCTCTTGAAAATTTTGGTCAGTTTGGGCCCTGCTGAAGAACTTAAATGCACACTATTGCTCTAAATGCTGTTTGAGCCCTAGAAATACTAATGCAACATTTTTCAGCTTTGATAATACTGTGATTACCTTTGTGTGATCGCTTCAGAAGAGATTTCCTTGGTGATGCAGTAACTTTGTCGTATTTCTGAGACTCTGATCTGGCTCAAAGTCACCGCAGTAAAAATAATCTGAACTAGAACTGAAATTACAAAGACCAAGATGCGTGTAAAAGCCTATCACAATTAGAACCAAATTCTTCCTTTTCATTCTTTTTGCTTTGAGGGAGGTGTAAGACAAGCAGGAAGAATTACTTCTTGTCTACAGAAGAAGGACAAATCTCAAGCCTTAAACTAATAGACAAATTGTTTATGGTTAAATAGCTTTCAAAAATACTAGGTATTCATGATACCTATACCTTGACAAACTGATCATCAGCAGAGTCTTAGCTTGCTGCAAGTTTTAGATCATCTTGCCAACTCTCTGAAATGTACTTACAGTGAAAGCAATTTCTGCTGCAGTAGCATAAAACATGCTTCTGTGCTACAGCACGTGACACTGGCTGATAATAAAGGAATGTGATGTGAGACTGTGCAACTTTTACAGCAATTCCAATTGCTTTGAATAATTTAAAAAAGAAAAATAAAATAAAATGAGAGAGAGAGAGAGTTCTAGATTAAGTAGTTGTATTCTGGCATGAAGCTTTCTCAGTAGAATGTTACTAAACAAATAGGAAAATTAAGGAGATCCTGTGGAACTATATAATGCTGACATCTGATGCAATGAGTACAATTTCTAGTGAAATAGATCAAAAATGCTGTGCCAAAAGCACTGTAAAATGCTTCTCATGTGATAGTGAATTTCTGCTAGGAGATGGGGGATGGGATGTATAAGAGGAGAGAAGGAGAGAGAAGAAAGGAGCTCATTTGACTCTAGACTTGAGTTTGTTCTTAATGAAATAAGTGATAAAGTTCTACTAAAGTCAATAGCAACAGAACAGATCTTGAAAGATGAGTGATATTTTAAATAATCAGATACTTCTAGTCAGGGCAAAAACCACTCTACACTTTGTTATCACACTCTTTATTCTTCTGAATATCTGACTCCTTTGCTGTCTGTCATTTTCTCCATGACAAATCAACAGAGTGAAGGCCTAAAACAGCTCATGCAGGACTGAAGGATATAACAGCTAACTTCCCTGATTTTCCTACATTCAGAGGAGCAAAGAATCTGACAAATAATCCCCACTGCCATTGTGCGGCCGTTACACTGTCCTGCGAGCCTGGACAAGTTATTAGGTCAGACGCTAACTTCCTAAGTAGAAAAATGATGTGGTCGCCTTTGTCCTCTCTGCAGTAATGGCTGGAGTCAGTACTAATTAAGGCCCTGTGGCAGTGTGGTACGAGAGAGGTCAGAGACTTCTTTCTGACACCTAAACAGTGCTCAGCTCAAAGGAACTGCCCCTAATCTGAAATGATGTGATGTAGAGCTGGCCTTTCAGCTTCACTGTATATTTAAAGGAAAATGACAGTTAATGACAGGGGTGTCAAAAATGAGCAGATGGAGAGGCTAAGGAAAACATGGCTCTATGGTAAAATTTACTTACAGTTCATCACTGTGCTTAGAATTAGAGGTTACTGCACAAATGTAGAAGGATTGAATACCCTTCCATTATTTTTTTGAAGAAGAAAAAAGATTTGCCTTATGCACATAGCTTGAAGAAAATCTGTTGACAAAGTAGACTTATCTTTCTATCGTTACGCAAAAATCAGTACATACATACCCCCACACAGCCTATACTACCTTCAGTTTTCTGTTATCAAAATAAAATATGAAAATAATAATAACAATATTTAATCTCATTCAGTAGATTACTACTTTCCATTTTATCTTGTTGGGAATAAACATTGCAGTAATTAATCTTCTAGTCATTTTCTTTCTCCCCTTCAGGCATGGAACTTGGGAAACAAAAGCAATATTCAAAACAGAAACCAAGATTTATTGTCAGTTAGTCATAATAGACACCTGCACAGATTACTAATCACAGCAAAACCATAAGGTCTGCTGGCACAAATCCTTTCCCATTCTCTCTTTTTATCCACCCCTAGTGACACACCTGCAAGCCTTTAATTGATGTATTTATCTCAGGAGTCCTTGTTAGCATTGCATTATAGCATCGCCATTCACGATGCTATAGTTAAGGTTCGGTCAGCATTTCCACCATTGAGGCTTCCCTCCCTCCTTCCTTCATTTTCCTCCATCCCTTCCAACCCCCTTCTCCCAGGCTTTTTAAGGAAATTTGCTCCAGGCTAGAAGTTGAGTAGTGAGGTCTCAGTCCAGGCTCATATGATTCTTTTAATCAAACTAGAAAGAGAATTGTTCTGGAATGTTTTAAAATTATGTTCAAAATGTAAAAACAAAAAACCAAAAAAATCCACAATTTTTTTCAAGGCTCACATAGCTGAACCATATCTTTGATGAATTTTAAAGTAATAAAAATTTAGCAAATAATTAGCCTGCCACAGGGAATTGTAACATCTGGTATTTCCCTGGAAAGTCAAAAGGAATGAGATCCATAATAACTAAAAAATAGGTTTTCAAGCAAGCATTGTAATGGATTCCTGTAAAATATACTAGCAAACATCCAGAATATGAATGTGAAGTAATTATTATCACACAGAGCATAGATAATGTAATGTCTGTCCCCAAATGCTGTATATTATTTAGTATTTTTGCTTTACAACTGTAAGTAGTTCCTCTCCATATGTTCTAAAGGATTTATTTGAATTATTTTTGTACAACTGCTCAATATTATTACCTCTTCTAAACTAATTTGAAAAAAATAATGCTTAATAATATTGTAGAGCGGCCATTACAAATATCAAAGGTGACATTTATCTATATAAATCTACCTTTATATGTATAAAGCAAGAAGGACAAACATTTCAATCCACGGGTCTGCCTAATATAGAAGGGGGAAAAGATAAAGAATAGGGAGAAATTAAGGGAATTCAGTTTGTCTCAGTGTGTCATGTGTCATCTGACAGAGAGAGAGTTTAAGAAACAGTTTCTTCTGCATGGATTCTCCTTACACAGCCCAGACCTCAGTTCAGCGATGCATTTAAAGACTGCATGACATGAAATCAGGATACTGCTTTATATTTCTTGTTGACGAGGGCCTGGCACAGCCCATCTAGGTGAAGCATTTCTGTTCCCATCCGGACCTTTCTCCACAAGGCCCATTAGAATTTAACTTACTCAACAGGTTGCTGTAACAAGAACAGCAACAAAACCCAGCAAAAATGCAACCAACCAAAAAACCCACCCAAAACAAGTCAACTAGCTTTAATGTGACTCTTAATTTTGCCTAGCTAATGGATTCTAATGAAATTATTAATTTTGACTAGTTGGTGCATGACCTAGGTTTAGGGTAGTTCAGATTGGTTTTGGTTTTTATTATGTTTAGAAGATATCCATTGAAATCAAATCCTCTTCTCTTGCCAGAACAATTTGTCCTAGAGGAAGACTCCATAGCTAGGACATGTGGACACCTCTGTGGCACTCGACCTGGATTAGGTAGCTACAAGTTGACCCTGGCCGTGACAGGTGTCACGCTGCCCATGAGCAGTTATCACTATGGTTCACTGAACTCCACTTCTGCCCTCTTTTTCAGAGTGCAGACAATTCCCCCTTCCTAATGAGCAGGGGTAACTCCTGCAGAGAAGAGTTTGGCCATAAGGACGTAAGCATTTATTTGTAAGGAATTTTTGGAATGGACACTTGAGTTTCCTGGGATTTATGTGGACTTGGGAAGAATTTCTTAAATCTTACAGGCCCCTGTACCTCTACCTTTCCACATGCAGCTCCTACTCTGAGGCTGCAATGTGTTTTGTATATTTTCTGTTCTATAAACTAGTATTGCTCCACAGGCCTGTTTCAAGTCAGGCCCTGCAGCTCTTTTTACAATCTGAGCCTGGACATACCCTACAAACAGCTGCTCTGCTTCAAAACATATTGCTTTGAATATGAAAGCATTAGATAAAAACAAAGTATTAGATAAAACATTTTAAAACAACAAGCACCCAACACAGATCCAGAATAACCACATTTCTGCTATTTCACAATTATCTAGACTTGTCTATTTTTCCTCTGACATCCTCATTCCCAGCAGCTTTTGCAGCCCAAGTCACACTTTCCCTTTTCCTACCGTTCCTCCTGAGACATTCTCCATTATTAAACTCTGTAGGTATTCTTTGTTCTCATATGCTCACAGCTTAAGCCTGGTCTGCTGAAAACTAGATGTCTGGAAAACTTGCCAGAAGCTGGGATGCTATGCCAGGGAAGCATGACTATATGCTTGACCTCTTCCTCTGTTCGTTCCCTCAGCCTCTGCTACTGGCGGCTGTCAGGTTCCTATTACAAAACCATCTAGCAGTGCCAGCACTGTTCCGTAACCACAAGCATTAGCTGGTAAAGAAAAATACAAGCCCATTTTTTAAATATCTGCCTGTGTTTAGTCATATCTGTTGACTGAAAGTCAACATACCCAAACATTTAATCTCATCTCAGTAACCAGATGAACACACAGTTTCCATGAATAATAATGATCTTGAGGGCACCTCAGAATCCACCAAATGGCTAAATTCAGTATTTAATTATGGAATATGAGCTGGTATCTAAATATGCATGAGTTGGAATATAAATTTGGGTTAAATAATTGTCCCATAGCAGACGTATCCATATCCTCTGAAGTAGGTCGGCCATCTCTGTATTGTGTTGTTCCACGACTGCTGATGCAGACATGACCCAAAACAGATGGGATTCTTCACAGAGAAAGGCACTTTATGTTTTTCACCTAAAACTGAATTTCACTTCTCTTGCAAACAAGGGAGGAAAATTTTGGGGACTGCTGGAAGCCGAGTGCTCCTAGAAGAGCTACTAATTCACTTCTAGAAGTGGGAAGCATTTAGAAATGCATTATTCTCTTCCAGATTAAATTCACTACTTCACCAATTGCCACAGCAAAGCCTATGCACCACTTAAAATCCTTTTAAGATGCATTCTGAAGGCTTAAGTGAGGCTTACATGATGCCTAGGTTTTGTGCTAGTCTTCCACAGAAAGGATGATTCTTACCCTTATGTAAACTAATCAGTTTTGATGTTCTCTCTTCCATTTAAAATCCGTGAATTATTAATCTTTATGTGTACAGTAGCTTCTTGAAGCATATTTTATATGCAAATTCATATTAACATCATAGAAACATCTATAATACAGACTGAAATAAATTATGAGGCATTGTGTAAGGGATCCTAGCCATTATGACCTTTTAAGTCAAAAATCAGAAATTAAAAAAAAAATATTATGCCCCTTAAACACATATTTACATAATAGACTGTAATGGCTCAGAAAAAAATCTCTTACAGCATGTAAATAATGCATGTTTTTAGATTTGTCTAAATACATATGCACATGTATTTACATATTAACATGACAGGTTGCAAAGATACTAAATTAACTGGTTTGCATGGTCTTGTGTTCTACATGAGTGTTTTTGAACACTCAGTAGAGAAAAAATTAAAACACAGATACGTACCTTATATTCAAGAAAAGAACTGATTTCCCATTCCTCCTGAAAAACCTAGCATTTGTGCTCAATTTCAAATCAATATTCGTAGGCTTTCCAATAATCTATTGTAGATTTTTAATTCAAGATCTTCATAGTATACTACCAGCAACTCTACTAATCTACAAGAGGAGATGGTAGCATTTGCAGGTAAGAAATTCAGATTTAAACCCTGACATAAATTTTAACTGGCAATAGATTTTGTGAGTTGAGTTATAAAAGGTGGAAGATTGATGATTAAGTTGAATAGATATTCTGAAAATGTTGACCTTGCAAAAGCAGTAATTTTGTGAGAACACATCTACTGCCTGTCACACCACTTCAACATCACTTGTGTCTCATCCAAGTTTATACTTCTAATTCAGAAACCTAGAAACACTGAAATGTACATAATGTTTAGCTGAATGAGCAGTAACATGGAAGCCATTATAAACTCTTTAGCACGCTGAAATTATTTGCATTTTAAAGCATCTGAACCCATCCCTTTCTGCTTTTAGCCACTTCAACAAACATTCAGATCCCATGTCATGCAGCAGGTAGCTGGATAGATCAGAGACAGGCAGAAGAACCTACTGTGACTCAATCTACAAGTCTACACAGGACTGTCTCAAAGGCACAAATTAGTACTTCCTATCGACTGCAAGTGTTGGTGCATCACTTTAGCTACAGACTGATAGGAAGTTTGTAGTACTCCCTGATGATAAAAAAAAATCTACTCCTCATAGCGTTAGTCCACTGAAAGTCTATTTGAAATAAAAATAATAGTGACAGTCGAGTATGTTAACGTCCATAATCATTGCAAATTATAACTGTCAGTGGTCACAAACCTATCCTATGAAAACATAAGGTAACAATTTAGACTTATATTACTACTCTCAAAGAAGAAGACTATTCATAGGAAAACTAAAGTACTATGGGGATTATAACATATATTCTAAAAATAGAATGTTTTGGTATTCTCTTTTTTCTTTTTTTCCCCTAAATGGAATATTTCCATATAAAGCACTGTGAGTAGAATTTTTCACTCAGTTTCCGTTGTTGAAATCATACCAGTCTCAATTTAGAGGCAGTGAAGATGTGCATAGTGATTTTAATTCTGAATGGAGCGCTGCAAGATACCAGGAAAGCAATAGTTTTAGTCCACAAATAATAGCATCTAACCACAGAGGAGAAAATGTACCCTCCCTCCTAAAATATATAGCAAAAATAATGCTGAAATTGCAGGCGGTTGCTTATCTTTATGATCTGGACAGTGTGCCTCATTTTCATTTTCTCTCACACAAAGACAGATTGAATGCGTAAAGACAGTTTCTTACAGTTTGAAAAGAGGAACAAAAGGAAGCTATATTATAAATTAATATGAGAACTCAAAGATTTGTTGACTCAAGCTGCGTTAAGAAATATGTAATTTTGGACTCGCTTTTTAGGAAACTGCAATCTCATCAAAATGTCTTTTATATAAAAAGCAATATTCAGGTTTTTGGTTTTGCCAACGTGCACAAAGATGAGGCATACTATGGACATTAATTTTTGCTTGCTTATCTTACATTGTGTCAACTTATATTCACAATCCCATATTTCCACAATTGTTCACAATTTGAAAAAGCAATGGAGAAAGGGAAAAGTAAAATGAATATAAAAGAGACATTTAATTAAAGAGTTCATTTGATTATTCACTTTTTAGAAATACTTGATGAGAAATCTTCTTTATATAAAACATATATTTTTCCAAGAAAAGTGAATAAAAATGATGATGTCAGCACAAAGAATGCATTCAAATATGAAAAAATATTTGTCTGTGAGTATAAGGACTCGGAACCGAAATTCCAAACCCTATGTGTTATGAAGCTTACTTAGGTTTAGCCATTTCTTGGGGTTGGGTAGGGGAGTTTTTGTTTGTTTTGGGTTTTGGTTTGTGTTTTGGGATGTCTTTTTTTTGGGGGGTATGTGTGGTTTTTTTCCCAATTATAAGTGATCATATTGCTCCTTGGAAAACTAAAAAAAAAAAAAAAAACCAAACAAAAAAAAATCAACAAAACAGGCCACAGACTTTAAGTCTCTAACTAAAACTGTATTGCTGTATTCCTTCTGTATGTTCTAACTGCCCTCCAAATAATTACAGAGTGGAGACTTGGCTGTCATTCATGTGTATCTATTCCATTGTGTGAAGAGAGAAAGAAAATGGTTGCCCATACATTAGCACATCACCCATGGCTAGTGCAATGACAAGATAGATTAGGATGTATATTAAATCTCACACATGACTGCCTTTCTGTATCAAGGTAAAAAATACTTGCTCTTACATACATTAGGGACTAGTGTTGGTCTGACATCTACATTAATATTGACAGCATATCAACATTTTTTACATTAACTGAGTCAATAACTAGTCTAAACCTGGTAAAATTTAGATAACAAAAATGAAGAAAATATCTAGCAAACAGCATTAGATTCTTGTGTCTAAGAAGAGAAAATTAACCCCCAAATACTACATTGCTTTTCTGAATTATCAATCCTACAGCAATACATCAACCAGCGTATACAGCTGTGACTTGGTAATCCAATCTCATTTGTCAAACAAGAATTCTAGCAGATAAGGAATGCTTCTAGGAAAAGAAAACCCTGCACAGACAATAACATAAATATTATATACATAGGAGGCTGATTATAAAAAGCTGGATTAACATCATTGTATTACTTCACCTCCTAAACATTACTTTCACAGACGTGATGAAATTGTCAGGCAGTAATCCCACTTCCACAATAGCCGCTTGTGACAAATGCACACAAAACCTGCACGAATACAAGACTGTTTTCCTATTTTGCAGGCGAGTGAAAATGTTTATTTGTATTTACCATGTTAAAAAACTTTAAAGTAAGAACCACTATGTAGGTTAGCTTAGGAAAGAGATTTCATTATTTACCTTTGCTGTAAAATCTCCAGTAAATGAGCAGTCGCTTCTCATTCAAAGCCAATGTCTTGGTTTCATTAATAATTAAATGTTGTTTTCCAATGATATCTAGCTATTTTATGCTCTTGTCTTTGAAATATATTATCTTCCACATGAAGCTCAAAAAAATACTGGCAATGTTTTTAAGGTGCCATGCCTTTTATTAGCATGCATGTGAATGGTTGGAGATAAAAATGTTCATTCTCCCAGATTCACTGTACTCTCAGTGAAAGGGGAGAAATTCTACGAAATCAATACACAAAAACTTTTGTAACCACCATCCACTGGCCAAAAACTGATATGTAAATGTTTATAATTTCAATCTTACTAATTAGCTTGCTGCAGTTGGAAGTATCCCAGAGTATTATTGCCCGGCAAAAATAAAAGCATGAGGCAGACAAACTTTTTAAGATTTTAAACTCAAAAAGGAGCAACATTTCAAGTGTCATTCATCTCAGAACTCACAGAAGCTTTTGTTTAACCATCCTTCTCACTGAAGGCTACCTTTTCCCTCTGTTTTAGTGTACCATGGAAGATGATGAGGGTTAAAGTGATGTTCTTGACAATATTTACCTCCAAATGATCCCACCTTTCATTTATTCAAGTCCTTGAGAACAGGGATGAAACAAGCCATGACAAACCTAGGCTTATGGACACGAGCTCTTCCATCAGGCAACACTACAGGTAAACAATGGGCAGGAAGAAGAGGCCTCTCTCTGCTGTTCTGCTAATGCTCTTCTAGACTATTCTAGCTAAACATATAAAAGAAAGATGCAGAGAAATGCCTGGAATGGAAACGAACTATCATTCTAGTGCTTGAGATGTTGACAGCATCCATGCTGATTAATTAATATCAGTAAAGCCCACTGAAAAAGGTTAAAAGAACACTTTAACATGCATTGATATTATTGTGATCATTAGGATGGCATATTTCTGTCTTTGCTAATGAATCTTTCTTTATCAGCTCAATAAAATAATGTAAGAGTGCAATTTTTCAATTACATTTTCATAAACAGATGGCAAAATTTAATAAATTAATGTTTACAATAATGGTACAGTTATGAGGCTTGTACTTTTATGTATTTTGCTCTGAAGCTTTTGATACTAAATCCCAATAATGCCAATCTCCTTAGTACAGAGTAGCTCCATGTTCCTACGCTGATGTATAATGATCTCTGATCTTTCACTGTAAAGAGACTGTAGGTAGTAAGTTTAATTTATCAAATAACAGGGATATTAATCTGTTTGTCAAATTTCATAGACATTTTAACAAAAGCTTAACCTCCCTGATGATTGTTCTTCTGAACTAAAACACACTGTTGCAGGGCAGAAATGATACTGCATTAAGCACTATTGCAGAATGCATCTTTTGTTCCTAAATTTTGTTTCTAACAGGAGGCTAAATTATGCCCCATTTAAAACATCTTCAATTCGCAGAGTCCACATGTGGCCACATCCTAGGATTGCCAGACACAGTGTATGTTTCAGAAAGCTAAACCTCATAAATCTCCAGAAATTCCTCACATCTATTATGTTTACCTTCTGCTGCTGATGAGCCTGTTGGGCTCTGTATGGAGGAAATTACAAGCACTCCAGAAGATTTGGCAAGAAGATGCTAGAAGAAATAACGGGCAAAAAAAAAATCTTAACTGAAACATCACATCCAGCTTTGGCTACCATTTACATATTTGAGATTACAGCTAGTAAAATGGAAATTCCATCGAAATGGAATAAATTGTTTTCAAAAATCCCTATCTGATTAGTGTTAGTTATGTCTGAAATTAAATGTGTTAAGCTACGATCAATGTAAGTTATGGACTCCAGCTGAAGTCTAACATTCATACTGAAATTTGGTCTGTTTATGCACTCTTTGAATTAAGAACAAAAGGCAGTTGTATCCTAGAGGTTTTTTGTTTATCATCTTCTAGCTCATTTCTATTAATCTATATTAAAAAATGTCTTCCTTAACTTAATAGATGTTTGCAGACTGTGTTAACAGCTGCTAACTAGTAAGGAAATGCCAGCAGAAATATTTCATGGTCACACGTTCAAATACCACTGGAAATTTGTTTA